>NW_007253909.1:17400-59751 GCF_000164805.1 Carlito syrichta
GCCTCAGCTGCCCAGACTCGCTTTGCGGCCAGGGGTCCTCAGCACACCTGGACTTTGTCAATCAGGCGGGCCTCCAAGGCTGACTCCCAACAGATACCTGTACCCCTGTGTTCATTGCAGGATTATTCACAAGATATGGAAACAACCTATGTGTCTGTTGACAGATGAATGAATAAATAAAATGTATATATATATATATATATATATGCAATGGAATACTATTCAGCCATAAAATAGAAGGAAATTTCATCATTTGTTACAACATGGATGATCCTGGAGGACATTACTCTAAGTGAATTAGGCCAGACACAAATACCACAGTCTCATTTATATGTGGAATCTAAAAAAGTTGAATTTCTAGAAACAGAGAGTGGAATAATGGTTACCAAAGACTAGGGGCATGGAGAAAATGAGAAGATAGTGGTCATAAAATTTTAAAAGTTCAGTTATACAAGAAGAATGCATTCTGGATATTGAACATACAGCATGGTGTTGATAGTTAGCAGTACTGCTCTTTATGTTTGAAATTTGCAAAGAATAACTCTTATGTTCTCACCCCTTTCCAAAAAAAGGATAATTATGTGAGGTGGTGGGTATGTTCACTGGTTTGATTGGAGGAATTATTTCACAGTAATATGTGTATCAGGGCATCTTATTCTGCACCATAAGTGTACAGTTGATGCTTGCACAACACAGGTTTGAACTACATGGGTCCACTCATATGTGGATTTTTCCAGTAATAATTACACCTGTGTGCCTGCCTCTCCAGTTTCTCTTTCTGTCCCTTCCACCTCTCTGCCTCTGCCACCCCATAATAGCAAGACCAACCCACCCCTTCCTGCCCTTCCGCAGCCTACTCAACATGAGTATGAAGAAGATGAAGCCTCCTGATGATCCATTTCCACTTAATGAATAGTAAATACATTTTCTCTTCTGTATGATCTTCTATAATCACATTTTCTTTTCTGTAGCTTGCTTTATTGCAAGAATATGGATATAATACATATAACATACATGATGTGTGTGCATCACCTGTATATGTTATTGGCAAGCCCTCTGCTCAACAGTAGGCTACTAGTTAAATTTTGAGGGGTTCAAAAGTTATACGTGGACTTTCAACTGTGTAGGAGAATCCATGCTCCTAACCCCTTGTTGTTCAAGGGTCAACTCTAGACAATTTTTGTCTGTCCATTATGCCTCAATAAAGTTGGATAAGAATAAACACCAAAAGACAGCAAGGGCCAAGAGAACATCAGCATGTGTTCCTTCATATACGGGACACTGTGTGTGCTCCCCAGAAGCATCTTTCTCCCTCCATTTGTGCCCCTGTCAACTTAAAATCACAAGATTCATAAATTTGGAAAGGAGAACTTTTTTCTTATAAAGGGTTGCAGCCTGCAGTGTGGCTATCCTGACAGGCTGGTGCTGGGGGCCAGCCCCTGCAGATATTGGGGGTCCTTGGTAGGAAAGATGGTGCCAGTGATTAAACTGGAGGGATAGATATTAAAAGAAAGAAAGATGGAGGGAAAGATAGAAAGAGAAAGAAAGAAAATGGATAACTGTTCAACGGATTGAGCAGAAGCCGTTTAATGGGACAAACTGTAAGTCTTTTATCCTAAATTTTCACAGGTTAAATCACAAGACTATTATGTGAACACAAAGCCAGGTGGATGAGGGGCATCCCTCACCCACCAGGTGTTTTCCCAAGCATGAGGGACAATCCCAAAATTATCTCACTGTTCCTTATGCTTGGTTAATGTTCCTCAAAAGCAATACAACAATTTTAACATCATAATATTCTAATAATCAATAACTTCTAAAGCTTATGCATACACAACACCTAATAACTAACTTCAATCCTAATACCATTCTATTCTGTGTTAATTCTACCTACACTATAGAAACTCTTAATTATAGCTCAAACCAGTTCCTAAAGAATGTGGCCCAGTCCAAAGATCATGCTGGGCCATTTCTAGGAACAATTGATTACAATCTCTTAACAAAATGGCTATTCTAAAGTCCTATATCTGTATCTTAATTTCTTTAAAAGTTTCTAATTCCTAATCCTAATATATAAAGCTGATCATCAGCAATAAAGCTTCTAAAAATAAAACCCAAATATAAACTGTAAATTGTACTAACGGCCAAAACCACAATAGTAGAAAATGGGAACAATGAAATTTCTAAAGTTAGCTGTATTCTTATTAAACCTCAAAATATCATGTTCGATCATGCTTGAACTAACATAATTCACTGACGTAGCATAACCTATTCTACAATACTTTCTATGAATAAAATAAATTCAATTTCTATAATAAGTAGAAAAACCCTACACTAACTGTGGCTAAAACCAGTTTAAAAGAATGCAGCCCAGCTCAGACCAAAGTACGTGCTGGGTCCTTAGGAATGTGGCCCAGTCCAAAGTTCGTGCTGGGCCATTTCTGGTAACTCTAGATAATCATCTATACCATCTAAAGCTGAAAACAGCTCTCAATATGTATATACTAATTCTACAAATATACTTTTAAATCTTATAAAGATGCTTGTACCGAATAGAAGGTTCCCAAATGTGACCTGAGTTTGAATTATGTTAAGTTTAAAGCCGAAACCATAGTCTGTGAGAAACGGGAACAATGGACTCCTAAAGTAAGCCATGCCTGTCGTACTCTCAGAGCTTCATGCTTAGATCATCAAAGTTCCTTCTAATGAGATGTGCTAAGTACCAAAAAAGGGAAGAGGAAATGGGCCAACAGCTCCTGAACACATCCTAGTGGTCTCAGGGTCTACAGCCCACCTTGATCCCTAACGTTCAGGTGGGCCTCCGGGGCCGGCTCCCAACAGGCTGGGAAGTGTAGTGTCTGGCAGAGACCAAAAGCAGGTGGAGGCAACCTAGATGAGGCCCCGACTGGAGCCCCTCACCTCCTGGGGACAGCCTCCCTGTGTCTGTTCAGTGTAGGCTCCTCCAGGAGGCTGTGAGCATGCGGGACCTCTATCTGGATGTGCTTGCCAGGGCTCTGTAGCAAAGTACCGTAGACTGGGGGATTTAACAACAGAAATTTGTCATCTCACAGTTGTGAAGTCTGAAAGCCCCAAATCGAGGTGCTAGTGGGGTTGGATCCTCTATTTTTTAGGGTCTCACTCTGTTACCGCAGCCTCAAACTCCTGGGCTTAAGCAATCCTCCCAACTCTGTCTCCCAAGTATTTGGGACAACAGTTAAATGCCACCATGCCTGGCTAATCCTTTATTTTTTGTAGAGATGAGCTCTCACTATGTTGCAGTCTGGTCTTGAGCTCCTGGCCTGAAGTGATCCTCCCGCCTTGGCCTCCCAAAGTGCTGGGATTATAGGCATGAGCCACTGTGCTCAGCCTCTGGACTAGTTCCTTCTGAGGTTGTGAGAGAGGTTCTGTTCAGGTTCCTTGGACCACAGTGGTCTTCTCTTGACAGGCACAGAGGAGGAAATAGCCAACCTCCAAAGCCCAGGACAGACTGCAGGGGCCTACGCACAACTCTGAGAGTGGGGGAGGGTACCCAGTGGCAGGAGTAGAGACTTCCACCCCAGGCAGCTGCCTCCTATACCCGGAGTCACCGAGTGGGCAGCAGACTTGGTGCCCAGTGACTACTGCTGAATCTTGGCTGATTTTCTCATGTGTGCTTCCCCATGGCTCTGACATTACAGTCCTCGGGGCAGGACTGGCTGCCTCAGGTGCTGACAGCCACTTCACGACCAACAATCCACCTGCAAATCTGGACTTGAACCCAATTTGTTCTTTCCCTTTGTTTCCAAGGGACTCTGCCTCTGCCCCAGCTCCCAGAGCTGGCTCTACCCCATCTCCATCCAGGCCACAGGAGGTGTAAGGCCTGGACCAGGTGAGAGAGACCCACCTGAGATCTGTCCCCTTGGACATTCGATGAATTCAGGGGCAGCACACAGAGTTTTGGAGAATCAGGGCTTTGGGCGAATTCTTTTATTGAGATTTGATCAGGAGCCAGCTGGGTGACTTCGAGCAGGTGATCTGTCCCCTGGTCCTTGCTTTGTCATCTACAGTGTGTGGGTAACTCATGGGCTCTGTCAGGTGGTGAGCAGAGGCTGGGCAGGGAGCCTGGTCTGTCATCCCAGATGCCCGGTTAGGGAGCCGGCCATGAGCCCTTCTCAGTGGGTCTCGGCTCTCGGTTGCTTCTCTCCATTCCAATTTAGATTCCTCAGCCATCCCTCCCTGACTCTGAAACATGGGATGGGAGCAGTGAGGGCCAAGCAAAAGAGAGAGACTGGTAAGTGTGGACTCCAGAAAGTGGGCTCCAGACCTGGCCTGGCCTGGGCTTTGGGGAGGTGGAGCCAAGAGGGTTCTGTTTTCTCCCCAGAGTGTGTTGACAGCAGGACCTTTGCATCCTGGCTGCTTCTCAAGTATGTTCAGGGCACTGGTGTCAGGGCAGTGGGCATGTCGGGTCTGGTGGAAAGGCAGGCAGCTGACTCTGAGTGTGCCCCAACTGCCTCTGTGGAAGGTGTGCCCAGATCCTCTCCCTCCCTCTCAGGGCATCCTCAGCCCTCTGGATAGTGCCCTCCAGGCCCTCCCTTGGCAACAGCTGAGCATTTGCAAAGAAAACTCGCCAGGAGGGGGGATTTTGGAGCTGCAGCCCCTGAGATGGGCACACCTTCGACCACACTGGCCCGTGGAGCTATTGAACTCAAGGCTCCAGCTCCCAGGGCCATGGAGCAAACAAATGAGAGTCTCAGCAGTGAAAGGGACACCTGGCATCCTGCGTGAGTTTATCTGTCCCTCCTGTGTGTACGTGAAAGGACAGATAAACCTTGTGTCCCATGCCATCCCAGGACTGATGATGTATTCTGCCTGGTGACATGTTGATGCCTTCTATCAGCAGCTCTGAGCCAAAGCTCTCTAGCATCCTGCCCGTGTGTAGGGTTGGCACCGTGGTCCAGCTTCCCGGCGAACTTGGGCTGTTCTGAAATCAGGCAGCAAGAAGCCTGCCCAGGGGAAGCAATGGCACATGTGGGAGCCCCGGGTGTGTTCTGGACATCCAGGACAGGGACAAGCAGTAGCCAGTGGGTCTGCTGGAGAGTGGGGGGCTTCTCAGTGTGGAACGTGGATGGGCCACATGATCCAGTCAGACCCACACACCTGGGGGTGGGGGGCACCAGTTAACTGGAAACCTATTTCTGGGTGAGGCTGGAAGACTCGGCAGCCTGGCTTCTATTTCTGTCTGTGGTGAGCAGATTCAGGCTCTGTGTCTCCCTGAAGCAGGGCAGGGTGACCCAGGATGGAGCCTGGAGCCTGAGGGGACCTGGCAGGCTGCCCATCTGTCTTCGCCCTGCCAGACAGAGAACAGTCATGGGGCAGGAGCAGAGACCAGAGGGCAGAGGGAAGACTTGCCGTGCCTGGCCCTAGACCTGCCCAGCCACGATGCCCTGGCCTCCGAGGTCAGCTGATACTCGTGTCCCCAGGGAGCTGCTGTCAGGCAGCTGGACACGTGAGAACATAATCATAGCCACAGACCCCAAGAGAGGCTGCAGACAGTGGGCAGTACCAGCTCACCCCTGTGGGCCACACCCTTGCCCTGGGACTCCCAGTAGCCCCAAGCTTTCTTGTCTACTGCCACGTCACACATCACCAACAGCCAGGTTGTGCAAAGCATGTGTACTCTGCATCTCCTGGTTTCTGTGGGGTGGGAGGGTCACTGCAGTCAGGGTGTCCACTATGGTGGTGGCTGCATCATAGGGCTCTTCTGGAGAAAGGTGCACTTCTGGGCTCATGGGGGGTGTTAGGGGGTGTTGGCAGGACTCAGTCCCTCCAGTCCCTCCAGTGGCAGGGTCTCAAGGGTCTCAGTGTCTCACTCGTTGTCAGCAGTGGTGCCCTCAGCTCCTTGTCATGTGGGTCTCCCCTCTATAGGGCCACTGGCTCCATCAAAGCCAGGAAGGAAGAGAGGTGCTGTCCATGACATTTGGTGATTTCTTTGGTTACTAGCCAGTGATGGGCTCTGCTCACTCAGCTGAGAGGCAGGGGTCTGCGGCCACCTGGTCTGTCACACCCTCTTGTCTTCCTTCCCACCTCCTGTTCCTCCCTTCACCGTGTAAGGCGCATGCTGGGCTGTGGGGCCTCCACTGCCCTGTGTTACTATAGTCACAACCCCGGTGATTGTCCCTTTGCAAATCTGTCTCCCACACAGAACTGTAAGCTGCTTGGTGTTGGGGACTGTGTCCCAGAGCCTTGTACATGGCTCGAAATGTATAGGGACTCAATACGGATTAGTCAAATGGACAAAGGAACTAACAAGTGAGCTGATGAGGAGTCCCCAGGGTGGCAAGTTCATACATTCAGAGAGAGATCTTGCTCTAGGGCAGAACAAGGTTCAAGTTCAGTAACAGTGCAAACTTGGAAAGACATTCACCTCCATAAGCCCCTATTTGCCCAGCTGTAATGGGGTCACAGCATTGACCTTGAAGGCTGTTGTAAAAATCAACTAGATCATAAACACTTAGTCCTGAGGAGATGCCTCCAAATGGAGGTTGATGTTTTAATATTGAGGTTCATGATTGGCCTGGCCATTTCACAGCTGGGCTCCAGTGTGTTGGTCTGTGGTCATTCACTGTCCCTTTTCCACCAGTTTCTGGCCTTAAATCCCTCAGAAACTAACAGAACCAGGACCTGAAGGGCAAACACACTATTTCCCCACCGTGACTCAGTGGAGGCCAGGCTGTGCTGGGGGTACAGAGGTGGCCCCAGGGACAGGAGTGTGGGCTGCAGCATCTCAAAGACCCTGTGCCTGTGCCAGGTGGCCAATTTGCTCTCTTTGATTTATGTGGGTTATAAGAAGCTCTTGAGTAGGCCATCTCTTTGCCAGAGCCCGAGAACACACCTAGGAGGCTCGCTCTGCGCCCTCTCCTGTTCTCGCCTACCGGTGAGTTCTGGTTCTCAGGGTTGGGGCCATGGCATCTCTTTCTGGCAAAGCACACCCCTTGGCAGTCAGTCTCGCGCATTTCCCCTTGCCCTGAGACCAGCTTCTGGGGTAAAATATTATTCTAGTTGGTTGCTTTCCAAATTGCACAGCAGCTTGATTTCAAGCCACTTCTTTTTGAAGATCTCCAGGATGGACATTGTACCCGGCCACGGCAGCCCAGAGCTGGTCTGGCCATGGCCATGAAGTAGCTGACCCATCATGCCCACTGTGGACGATGTTCTGGAGCAGGTTGGGGAGTTTGGCTGGTTCCAGAAGCAGGCCTTCGTCACCCTATGCCTGCTTTCAGCTGCTTTTGCACCCATCTATGTGGGCATCGTCTTCCTGGGCTTCATCCCTGACCATCGCTGCTGGAGCCCCGGAGTGGCTGAGCTGAGCCAGCGCTGTGGCTGGAGCCTGGCCGAGGAGCTGAACTACACGGTGCCCGGCCCAGGGCCCGTGGGTGAGGCCTCCCCTGGCCAGTGCTGGCGCTATGAGGTAGACTGGAACCAGAGCACTCTGGGCTGCATGGACCCCCTGGCCAACCTGACCACCAATAGGAGCCACCTGCCGCTGGGACCCTGTGGGGACGGCTGGGTGTATGACACGAATGGTTCCTCCATTGTCACCGAGGTAAGAGTGGCTTTGCATTTCAGGTAACGTGGGAGGTCTCCGGCAGGGGGAACATATAAAGCAAATCCTCCTTTTCAGTTTTACATCAGGAATGAGGGAGGGGCCATGTTTACTGGGCACTTTGAGGCTGTCTGGAGCTGCCTTGGGCACTCTGCATTCTTTTTTTTTTTCATAATCAATATTTTTATTATGGTTTTGTGGGGTACAGTTAAGGGTTAGGTGTACAATTACGTTTCATTCAGGTACCCTGTTGATAAGAGGTGTTTCCCAATCCCCAGACAGATATTTGCTACTGTTAATCCCATCTCCCTCCCCCCACCATAGTTTCCCAGTACCGTCAGTCATTTTCTTATAGTATTACATTGGATGTTCAAGGTCCATTATATGAGTGAGATCATGAGATGCTGGGTGTTTGAGGAGGAGGCTGAGGCTCAGAGAGGCCACCCAGCACAGGCAGGGAACCAGATTGTTTAGACATGCGTCTGTAGGGAGATTGGGGGTCCTCTCTTCCTGCCCTCCTGGCTTCTCCCAGATTCCTTTGAATTGGCCCTGGGGTCTACTTTCCCACCACTAGTCTTGTGGGTGCCCACTCCACTCAAGGGTGATGATAAGTGACCTAAGTGAGGGTGCCGAGGTGGTCTGGAATTGCCTGGCTTGGGAGTTAGGCTGTTTGGTGGAGTCCCAGTCAAGCATCCCTCTGCCCCCCGAGCCTCTGTTTCCTCATATGTGAACTGGAGATAATGATACCCTGCCTCGTAGGGGTGTGAGCTGCAGCTGGGAACTGTGAAAGCATTGAGTAAAGGTAAACGGAGTCACACTGTGCAGGCCTGTGCATGGCCGTGAGATAGGACGATAGCATCAAGGGGCCTTGCCTGGGTAGTCTGATTGGTTATCTAAGCATTTTGTTCTTAGACTTTTTCAGTGAAAAGTGCCCCCAGGTCTTTTCCCATCAGGGTCCTGCTCAGTCACAGAGCTGCACAGTGACAGGTATGAGTGCTTGGTCACTTGGAGAAGCCATGGGCCAGAAGTACGCAGAGGCTCTCTGCCTAGTGATGGTTTAGTTTTGGCGACATCACTACTTCCCTGAGACAGGAGGTGACCGAGTCCTCCCCACTTCTGGCTCTTCCCTGCTGTCCGCCACCCCCACCTCCCCCAAGACCACATAGTGTCTTAGGTTTCCTTCCTTCCTTCCTCTCTTCCCTTTCTTTAGTGGTTTCAGTGACCACACATTTAGGGCTGTCACTGGGGGAAAGCCTAGCATCCCTCCCGCTTCTGGCCTGATCTACGCTCTGCCTGCTTACCTGGGACTGGGCAGGAGTGAGAGCCACCCGCTGTCCGAGCTGTTGAGCAGATCTGGTCTCCAAGTCTTCCACCAGCAACAGATAACAAGTGAGGTGGCTCGCCTTCCAGGGATAGGGATGGTCCTGCATCCCCACTGGGTATCTAGAAGCAGACCGAGATGGGACGCGTCTGTCCTCGGGACTGAGATGTGCTCAGATGCAATCATTCTGTTCATTTACTCACCCAGCCATTCACCCAGTAGGCGTGTTCTGAGCTTTCCTTCTGCACCAGCGTTGGGTGTTATGCTGTGAGGACAACAGAAAAGAAGGCTGTGAGGACGCTCAAGGGGTCTGGGGTCTCATGGCAGGGGGAGGGGGGTGTGCAGAGTGAGAGGGGAGGGCAGGGGTGACAGAGTGTCCATGTAGTGACAGTCCAAGGCCATGTGCTGTGAGCAGAGCAGAGATGCTGGCGGGCTCTAAGGAAGGAGAGATCTCAACTGCTAAGCTGATCATGGGCATCTTCCTGGAGGAGGTGACATTTGAGCTGAGCCTCAGGTGGTATTTTGACCAGCAAAGAGGGGGAATGGATGGGAGGGTGTGTAGATCCCAGGCCAAGGGGAAAGCTTGAACTGAGACTCTGGGGAGAGGGCCCTTTGCTGCCACGAATGGTTAAACTGATTTGAATTCAGGGTCCTGTGAAGGAGTCGCAGGGGAGAATGTTGGTGGTTTCTCACCATGGGACCAGAACATGGGGTCCTTAGTGTAGGGTTGCCAGGTAAAATGTAGAATGGCCAGTTGTATTTGAACTTCAGATGTTGCATGATATTTGATAACTGATAACTGAGGTTGGAAATTCGACTATTGCATGGGACATACACAAAAAATAATGTCGTTTCTCTGAAGTTCAGATTTAGCTGGGCACTCTGCACTTTTATTTGCTCACTCTGGCAGCCTGCCTTGGTCCCACACGGAGGAGCTTGGCCTTACTTAGACAGAGCAGTGAGACGATCCCAGCTGGACCTTATGAGTGGGTGGGAAGCAGGGTAGTCATGGGATTGGAAGCTTTGAGAGAAGTGGGAGGTGCACGAGGAGGCTATGAAAAGAGCCTTGGTGACAAGTGTCCGTGATGTGGTGGTTGTAGGAATGAAGGGAAGAAATGATGTAAGAGATGCAGGCCCTGCTTGAGCTCAGGAAAAGGAGGCCTGGTTTAGTGGAGAGTTCTAGTCTGGGGTGTGGGTGACTGTAGTTGCAGAATGCTGGGAACCCAGGAGAGGAAGGCAAGGGGAACCTCAGGGGGAGAAAGGAATGAGGAGGTGGAGACAGACATGAGGGCCTTGAGAGGGTTTTAGAACAGTTAAGTTGTCGTGGCTCACGCCTCTACTCCCAGCATTTTGGGAGGCTGAGGTGGGAGGACTGCTTGAGCCCAAGAGTTCAACACCAGCCTGGGCAATATAGTGAGACCTTGTCTCTACAAAAAATTTTTTTAAAATGCTGGATATGTGGTGCATGCTTGTAGTCTCAATCACTAGGGAAATAAGGCACAAGGATTGCTCTGAGCCAAGGAGGTTGAGGCTGTGGTGAGTTACGATCATGCCCCTGCACTCCATGCCACTGCACTCCAGACAAAACAAAAAATAAAAAACAACCCCCTCCCAGCCCCCCTTCCCCCCAAAAAACAGCTTAGTAGTCTGTGGCAGCTAAGGAGGGGACTATAAATGACCCCCAGATCTAGAGAGTTGTGGGAGTACTACAAGCATCCTGGACCTCTTATGGACAGGGACAGTGACAATGGGATGGTTTTAGGAGAAAGATTTCAATTGGGCCAAGCTGAGTTTGAAGGGCGGTGGGACTCATATGGGGGATATTCTGAGGTGAAGGGCACCCCCTACTGGCAGATTGGCAGGAAGGCCCATGGAAACTGAGTCCTGGGTGGGAATTCTCCCCCATCTTAATCCCTTTCCCACTGCTTTAAAACTGCCTCAGCCCCAACTGAACTGAAGATTGTTGTTGGGGAATTAACCTTGGTTGTTCCTTTCGGCACAGCTAATTTTTAACTTGGCATTGCCTTGGACATTGGAACTTGCTTTAGGAAAGAAAACAAGCTAACGTGTTTGAACACCAGGTTTAACCCCGACCCAAAGGCTCAGGTGCTGAGGTCACCGGTCCACTGGGGAAGGGGTGTGGGTGTTCCCTGACTTTTAACTGTACCACCAAGAAGTTCTGCTCTTTCACCCAAAGCCCCCACCCCGGGCCAGGGAACCACTGTCTTCCATCAGCCATGAATGCTGAGTGAGGGAAAGGGTCTCAGGCCAAGGTGAGACAGAGGCCATTACATCTGTGTTTCTCTAACTTGCCTGGTCCTTGAGATTACTTGGATTCCTATTTGTGACCTACAGAGATAGAATCCCCAGGGAATCTGTAGTTTGACAAGGACCCAGGGTAATGCCTGTGCTGAGGCGAGTTGGTCAACATTGTCTTATAGTTTTGTATACTGGGCCAGAAGGAGTTGCCCTGGCCCTGGCAAAACCCCAGCAAGAGCAGGGAATGGTTCCAGGGTCCCCACTCTGTCTCTGCCTTTTGTCTCTCCCAGCGGCTGAGCCTGTCTCCTGTGTATTCACAAACGTGCCTGAGGCACAGTGGTTGGGCTTGAGTTTGGGCTCAGAGGAAGCATGGTAGGTGTACAACATTTCAGGGGCTCTGGAAATTGACTCTCAGTGTAGCTCTGGACAGAGTCAGCCTTCTGGAGGCAGGTATTAGGAGGTGAGATGCACTTTCTTTCTTTTTCTTTTTTTTTTTGAGTTGGAGTCTCACTCTGTCGCTCAGACTGGAGTGCAGTGGCCGCTCCCGGCCACCGCAGCCTCGACCCGCTGGGCTCCGATCCTTCCGCCTCAGCCTTCTGAGTAGCTGGAACTACAGGTGCACGCTACCACACCCGGCTAATTTTTTGATTTATTGTAGAGATGAGGGCTCACCAAGTGACCCAGGCGGGTCTTGAACCCATGGCTCAGGGCTCAGGCAATCCACTCACCTCAGCTTCCCAAGTGCGAGATTACAGGCTGAGCCACCAAGCCTGGCTGAGATGCACTTTCTACAATTTGGGAAGCTCTCTGGCTCCACACACAGTCCTAGGGCAAGATGGCAACCAGGTGTTTCAGGAAGGGCAGCAGGAACACCTTACAGAGACACTGACTTGCAAAGATTAGGACGAACATCAAAAAGACGATGGTCCACAAGGGAATCAACTGGGGCCCAGGGGTAACAGTTCCACGTCTCTTCCCACCCCTGCAGAGTAAGCGGGATTTCGTACTTGGACACAGAACATTGCCTTGAGTGACAGACATGGGTGGAGGCTACACAGAGACAGTTGGGCAGTTGGAGATGCAAACCCAGGGGCAGCCAGATGACTCCCAGGGAAGATCTGTCCCTGTGTGTCCTAATGGCAGAGTATAGGGCAGGCAGGAAATCCCAAGGAAACACACTCTAAAGAATTATGCATCGGGTGAGCCCAGGAGAAGCTCCCTGGAGGAGGCATATTTTAAGCTGAATACTAGAGCAAATAAACATTGGGACTGATAGAGAGTGAGAGTGAGAGCAATGCTGAGTAGTAGCTGACACACAGTACATAGCTGAACTACCCATGGGTGTGGGCAGACAGTCACTAGGAGAGGCTCACATTAATTAATTCTAGTTTCTTTTTATTTATTTTTTTAAAAGTTTAATTTTTTGTAGAGGTGGGACGTTGCCCAGGTGGCTTCAAGCAATCTTCTGGCCTCGACCTCTCTAAATGCTGGGATTACAGGCATGTGCCACCATGCCTGACCTTTACAAAAAAATTTTTTAGTACACATCTGTATCAGCCAGACATATTCCTTTCTGAAGGTCAGGTAGTAACACAGAGTTGAACCTGTATTTCAAGGAAAAAGTGCTCATGTCAAGGAACTAGTCTGTTCATCAGACAGAACCCAGGCTGGCTGTTTGGAATCCCCAAGGCTCTGAGAGTTTGTCCCCCTAGGGGATGTGGGCACCGCTCAGGCTGCAACTTCAGAGGTTTGAGATAGGGAGCGATAAAATCTCAGTTTTTAAAATAAAATGGTTTCTTATTGACCAAAGCCGTTTTCACATGCTTTCTCACTCTTGGTGCTCACAGCCGCCCTGTGAGTGTGAGAGGACAGGTGCCAGTATGTGTGTATCAGGTTGGGAAACTGGGGTCAGAGGGACAGGGAGGGAAAGAAGGACGTGTCCCTGGACACTGCCCAGGAAGAGCTGGCCAGGAATGGGAAGACAAGTGGTTCCAGCTCCAGCCCACCTCCTCACCCCGCCTTCTGGTCTCCAGGGAGTCTGTCCTTTCTGCCTCTCTCAGCTCTAAAGAGGAAGAGACCATGCTTCCATGGCCTCAGTCTATGTGTGCCCAAGCACATGCCAGTGTCCCCATGCTCTATGCCTCCCCCTCTTGGTTTTCATTCTAAAGGCCTCTAAACACAGTGTGCATCTACCTTCTGCAAAACCCCAAACAAAACAACCCCTTCTTGGCAGCCCACACCTGGTCTTTTCCTCTGTCCCCCTTCCTAGACCCCTCCCCTGGCTCTTGGAGCATGGGACCCTCTGGTCCTTTCCTACCTCTTAGTCCTCCCACATGACCCTAGAAAGCTGATTGTCCCCAATACACCCTCACTGTCTCTTTCCCTCTTCTTGGGTTGCCACTCATAGCCCTAACAGTGATGACTGAATGTACATAGCTGCTGGTGGGACTGACATAATCAGATATACAATAATAAATATGTAATTAACGAAGGATCCCTGAGCAATTCTGGAAAACATTTTCTGTTTCTCTTGCTCCATTTCTGTTTTTGGAAAATCACTCGGCTGCATGTCTTTTTAGAAAACTCACCTGGCAACCATGTCTCTTCTGAGAAGATGATTTGCTCTTGCTGCCTTTTCCCAAAGGCACTCTGTCCTTTGATAGCCAGCGATCAATGGCAAGGCACTCGACAACAGCCTCTTTCATTAACATGATGAGAGTGGTAGGAGGATGTTGGGATTGCAGTTTATCCTAGAATGAGGGAGTGAGTGGTGCCGGCACTCCCCCCCACTGTTGACCCCTCAAAAACAACAACTTATAGTCTTCTGTTGACCAGGCGCCTCGGCATGTTACATGTATTATGTGCTGCATTCTTAAAATGACACCACAAGGAAGAGAAAATATATGTACAATTCACTGAGTGGAAGTGGATCATCAAAAGGTCTTCATTGGCCAGGTGTGGTGGCTCATGCCTGTAATCCCAGCACTTTGGGAGGTGGAGGTGAGAGGATTGCCCAAGCCCAAGGGTTCAAGACCAGCCTGGGTAACTTGGCGAGACCTCGTCTCTACAATAAAAAATAAAAAAAATTAGCTGGGCATGGTGGCACCTATAGTTCCAGCTACTTGTAATACTGAGGCGGAAGGATTGTCTGAGCCCAGCAGGTTGAGGCTGCAGTAGCCATGAGTGTGCCACTGCACTCCAGCCTGGGTGACAGTAAGACTCCCACTTGAAAAGAAAAAGAAGTAGGTGGAGGAGAAAGAAGAGGAGAAAGAGGAGGAGGAGGGGTTGGTCTTGCAGAGGGGGAAGAGACAGAGGAGGTGGAAGGGGAGGAGGAGAAGCAGACACATTTGGTGTAAATTTTATTGAAAAAGATCTGCATATAAGTGGACCCTCACAGTTCAAACCTGTGCTGTTCAAGGCTCTACTGTATATTGATGTTTACTGAACAATTCACCAAAAACCTTGATTCGTGTCTTATGAAAATATGGTAAGAGCCAACTCTAAGGGAGTCCAGGGCCTTGTGAAATCCGTTTCCCTTGAGTGGAGACGGGAGGTCACAGTCCTGACTCATGCACGGTTCTGTTTTGGGTCCCTCCTGGTGGGTGTGTCGGCAGTTTAACCTGGTGTGTGGTGATGCCTGGAAGCTGGACCTCTTCCAGTCCTGCGTGAACGTGGGCTTCTTCCTCGGCTCGGTGGTCATCGGCTACATCGCAGACAGGTATGTAATGGCCAGGGTCCGAGGAGGCCAGGGCACCCACAACAATGATGGCTGAAGAAAAACAGGGGCAAGGGAGTGGGGCTTATGGATGCGAACAGCTCCTTAAATGAGCCAGTAGTGGGGATGAAGTTGGAGGGGAGGGTCTAGGATGTGGGGGAGGGAAATCGAGGATGCAGGAGGGAGAGCAGAACCAGAGGGACCCAGGCAGGGCCCTGGAGGAGCTCAGAGGCAGGAGACAAGGAGCCAGGACAGAAAGATGCGCTGCTGCCAGGGTTGAACACCTTGAAGTGAGCAGATGTGGCTTCTGGAGAGAAGGTTCTGTGTTTCTGCAAAGGACGAGGGGGTTTATTGCCTGGTGTGGGGTAGAGGCCTGAGGTGAGAGAACACAAAGTACACGAGTAAAGTGTTGTTCATCGTGGAGAAGAGACAGGCGTGGGCTGGGGTAGGGACGCTGCCACACTGTGAGTTGTGCTCCTGGTGTCCTTGCTGACTTCCAGAGAGCAAGGGATGAGTCTGAAGAGATGGAGCCAATGAAGCATGATACTGGTGTGGAGCTTTAGCAAGTAAAAACACACCTCCATAATTCTACTGTAATTACTGAATATTTCACCGAAAAGCTTCTGTGACCATTGATAAGACGAACTATGGGAAGAAAAAAGCCTGGTTTTTGGTGCATCTCTTCCATCATGTTCATAGGAATGCAATCTGTCAAAAACAAAGTTAAGGAGAACCCAGGTGGGAGGCTTGTTTGAGGCCAAGAGTTCAAGACTAGCCTGAACAACACAGTGAGACCCATATCTCCAAAAAATAAGTTAGCCAGAGCTGGGCTCGGTGGCTCAGCCTGTAATCCTGCGCCTTTGGGAGGCTGAGGTGAGTGGATTGCCCAAGCCCGCGGGTTCAAGACCCGCCTGGGCAGCAAGACCTCATCTCTACAACAAATCAAAAAATCAGCCGGGCGTGGTAGTGCAAGACTGTAATTCCGGCTACTCGGAAGGCTGAGGCGGAAGGATCACCGGAGCCCAGCGGGTCGAGGTTGCGGTGGCCGGGAGCGGCCACTGCACTCCAGTCTGGGCGACAGAGTGAGACTCCAACTCAAAAAAAAAAAAAAAAAAAGTTAGCCAGGCATACATGCAGGATACATGCCTGCAGTCCCACCTACTCAGGAGGCTGAAGATGGAGGACTGCTTTAGCCCGGAAGTTTGAGGCATCAGTGAGCTATGATTGTGCCATTGCACTCCAGCCTGAGAGACAGACTAAGACCGTGTCTCTAAACAAACAAACAAACAAAAGTAAGGAGAGAAGACAAGCATGAGGACTGGAGAGTGACTGGGTCACAGTGCTGCTGAGAGCACGTAGGCCACGTGCTGGGTTGCACTGTCCCAACAGACTCCTGCAGTCCCTCAGGATAGCAGTGAGGTGGACCTCTGACGGGATCTTTGGCATCTCACGGTGTGCATCTGACCTAGAACTTCAGCCTTCCTCTTCCCCTCTGTGTCTCCTTGTCTCCAAAGGTTTGGCCGTAAGCTGTGTCTGCTGGCCACCGTGCTCGTCAATGCCATCTCGGGCGTGCTCATGGCCTTTGCACCCGATTACACATCCATGCTGCTTTTCCGCCTGCTGCAGGGGCTGGTCAGCAAGGGCAGCTGGATGGCCGGCTACACCCTGAGTAATTATGCACGGGGCTGAAGTCAGGTTGGGGTAGCATGGATGGAGCCGAACAAGGAGGTGGGGTGGGGGATGCCTGTGGGTTCTAGGGAGATTGTGGTAGCACGAGTTCCTTGGACGTTGCTGTGTGACGAGGGCAGAGTGTGGGGGCAGGATGGCTTCCTCTCTCCCTTTGGTGTCTGTGAGATGCTTAAATAATCACTTATGATTTATTTATTTATTTTTTTTTTTGAGTTGGAGTCTCACTCTGTCGCCCAGACTGGAGTGCAGTGGCCGCTTCCAACCACCGCAGCCTTGACTTGCTGGGCTCTGGTGATCCTTCTGCCTCAGCCTTCCAAGTAGCTGGAACTACAGGCGTGCGCTACCACGCCCGGCTGATTTTTGATTTATTGTAGAGATGAGGTCTTGCCAAGTTGCCCCGGCGGGTCTCAAACCCGCGGGCTCAGGCAATCCACTCACCTCAGCCTCCCAAAGTGCTGGGATTACAGGCTGAGCCACCGAGCCTGGCTATCACTTATGATTTAAAGGGTACAGTGTAAATTATTCAGGTGCCGAATACCCAACATGCCCTGACTTCACCACTGCACGATCTTTGCATGTCACAAAATTGCACTTGTACTTAAACATCTATACAAGTAAAAAAGAAAGATCACTTAGATAGATAAGTGTTGCCACAGCAACTAATCTATTTGGGGAACAAGAGGGGAACACGTGTAGATGTGCTTACAGCAGTGGGAAAGGGTGCAGGAAGAGGGGACAGGTGGGAGGATATTTTAACATCATGCATAGGAAGGAATGCTCCTTCTTACAACAAACCTGACTGGCTGGAAAGTCAGGAGTTAGCAGTGAGAAGACAGGAGGACATAAGAGAAGAAATAAATACAATGATTTTTTTAAAAAATAGAGGCATAAACCATTATGAGTAGTTCCACATATTGGCCTGTGTTTTCCCTTTCAAATAGTCAATGAAGGGTAAGAATAGAAAATAAGAAAGCCTTTCCTGGAGGAAAGTAGCATGAAGAGATGTCTGTCCTTCCTCAAGCCCGTGGACAGGCACGTCAGCGGTAGGGAGAATTTCCATGTTTTTGTTCATTTGTGGAGAAGAGGAAAAAAACAGCTGCCTCTTGTCACCTCTAAAAACTAGGTCCGATCATTTGGCATTCTGAGAACTCATTCCTTAGGGCCGAGAGAAACCATAATCCTACCTTGAGAAACTGTGAACACACTGGTAAAGTCTAACTGGTTCAGCCCATTGTACCCAGACCCTGTGATGTTCTGCCAGCCGATATACACCATTCCACACACCCTTGGGAGGCTTAGCTTAGGGTCCAGTCCACACTGCAGTGTTGACCAGCAAGACTCCACCTCCACTCTCTTGAGTTCCGGTCCCCTGATTTACTTTTTGCCCACTCATAGCACGTATCCCATTCTCACATAGTGTAGAATCTACTTATTTGTGATGTGGAGTGTCTGCCATCTCTCACAGGAATGTGAAGTCCCCAAGGGCAGCACTCTTGTGCTCACGATGCATCCCAGACACCCAGAATGTACCAGGTCTCTAGTAGGCACTCAGAGATATTTGCTAAACTAATGAACACTCCTGTGGTCTTGAAAAACATTCCAGTCCTGTCCAGAGTTTCTAGGAGGAAGGCTTTGGGGAGGAGAGACCAGCAGGCTGGATCCTGAACAGGAAGAAGAGACATGTAGATGGCAAATGAGGAGACAGGAAAGGGACAGCTAGAGAAAAACCCTAAACGAAGCAGTCTGGTGAATCCTGGGGGCTTCAACCATTGGTCAGAGGACACAGGGAAGAAGATGAGGCTTGAGCGAGGTTGTGGTTTAGGGGAGGGAGACACAGAGGACCCCATGAGAGAGAAACCTAGGAGCAGGTGGGGTAGGGGCTAGGCTCCAGGGGCTCTTGGGGAGAGAGGCAGGGACTGAGATCCCAACTCCTGACCACCCCGCATCGGACTCCTGCATAATGGCCACGTCTCCCATTTCAGTCACAGAATTTGTTGGCCTGGGCTACAGAAGAATGGTGGCGATCCTATACCAGATGGCTTTCACGTTGGGGCTGGTGCTGTTGCCAGGGCTGGCCTACGTCCTTCCTCACTGGCGCTGGCTGCAGCTGGCTGTGTCCCTGCCCACCTTCCTCTTCCTGCTCTACTACTGGTAAGGCCTTTCCTCCTGCTGATGGCAGGAGAGGCTCTGGCTACACTTCCTCCTCCACTCTGTGTCCTTCCACAGGCCCGGGGCTGCCCACAGGCCATCTTTCAGAGGGTCACGGTTTCCACATGCATGAGGCGTAGGGCTGTCTGGAGCCTGGCACTTTTTGCCACCGTGACATCAGGTTTATTCTGATATTACTGAGAGACCCTTGTTTCATGGGAGCTAACCTCTTTAAACTTACATCCCCCTGAGATCAAGGTGAGAGATACTGAAAGTTAAGCAGAAATCCAGGAGACACAGCACTAGCTCTGCCCCCTGAGGCACTTTCCAGAATATGCACCTTCCAGAAACATAAGGCCAAGCTGACCACAGAGACTGGCCTCAGTGGGTCAGCCTCGCTTCTGGGTGAAGGAGACAGCTTTCTGTGTGTCTGCAGTGGGCTCGAGAATCTTGGAGATAATCTACGTCAAGTGTCTGGCCATAGAAATGATTCAGGAAGTGGTGATTTTACTGCAATGGCTACAGTCTTCGGCAGTCCCCTGGAGTCTCCTCCACGGTGCTGGCATTAAGTCAGATGCTCTCACTGTCTTCTTGATCCTCTCCCTCTCTCTCCTCTTCTGACCCTCTCTTCTGCCTTTTCTCTTCCTCTCCCGCTTCTTTGTTTTTATTATTATATTGGTATCATTAACCAGGCTCTGAAATACGTCTCACCTAGCCACATAGCTGACATTTGATTTTGGTTGAATGAATCACAGTGCTGCTCAGTGTTCTCTGGGGAATGTTGAGCCTATTGAGCCATTGTGACACAGGACCTGTGAGTGTTCATCTGATTAGCTGTCAGCTCTTTGCAGGGTCTGAAGAGCGAAGCCACTCTGCAGGTCTGTTTTTGTTGTGGTGTAGCAGAGAAATGTCTCCTTCCTGCATCTTTCATCACAGTTTTGCTGAGAGCAAATCTCAGCTGTGACACTAGAGTTGACTCTGTCTCTCTGGACAGAAGCTGGCCTCTCAAAGCTGCACATGGACGGCCGGGGCATTCACAGGCACCTGCTCCCTCCTTGCCAGCGTGAAACAAGGGCCTCTTGGGGGAAAGGACCTCCAGGAGAGTCCTGGGTCAGGCTCGGTGAAGACCCATATGCCGGAGAGTCTCCATCTTTGTCAGAGTTGTCATATCCTTGATTCCTCTGAAATAGACGGCATGGTGTTGATGGTGTTGAACTGGTTTTAAAGGAAAGTAAATACCGGGGATGCCAACAAAATGTATACACATTTTAAGTGATGCTATCTATAGTACTTTTCAAAGTTGAATTGAATTATGGTAGTGATGTGTCATATGACGTTCGCTTAAAAGATGGCGCTCATTAAATGAATGCTAACATCACCATGCAACAGGCATGACAGTCAAAGAAAATGGCAGAAGCACAGTTGTCATTAGAGGCATGCAAGACCATTTTGAAGTGGTCTTTGAAATTCGAGAATGTTGTAGAAGTACAATGACAATGGAGGTGTGAGTATGCAACAGAACCTTCAACACACCTGATAATCGCACACATTCATGAGAAGTTGAGACACATGGTACTGTGTGTGATGTGCACAAGGCAAGATCCGGGAGGCCTCGCCCAGCAAGGCCTGCAGTAGTTTGCTGTCATTAGAAGTATCTGGATGCTGATAGGAACCACTTTGAGCACTTCTTGTAATTGCAGAAGTCATACATGACTTGTATTCATCTATTGTTATCGGTATTTATTGAGTATTACTATTTTGATACAGAATTTTCCTTTCTTTTTTTTTTAGAGTTAGAGTCTCACTCTGTCGCCCAGACTGGAGTGCAGTGGCCGCTCCCGGCCACCGCAGCCTCGACCTGCTGGGCTCTGGCGATCCTTCCGCCTCAGCCTTCCGAGTAGCCGGAATTGCAGGCATGCGCTACCACGCCCGGCTAATTTTTTGATTTATTGTAGAGATGAGGTTTCGCCTACCCAGGCAGGTCTCGAACCCGTGGGCTCAGGCAATCCACTCACCTTAGCCTCCCAAAGGCGCGGGAGTACAGGCTGAGCCACTGAGACCAGCTAGGATTTTCCTTTCTTAAAATGTGTATACATTTTTTAGGCACCATCTGCACATTTCATTTTGTTTAAGAAATCCCTGGAGAATTGTTCCACAGTCCTTGTATTGCATGGGGACATCCTGCTGCAATGGGGGCGGGGGAAGGAGAGCAGCACATAGCGCATCTACTATGAGTATTTTCCCAGGGGGTCAAGGGTCGCCCCTTTCAAGAGACACAGGTCCTCTGATCCACAGAAAGAAGGCTACACAGGAAGCAAGGGTTTACTTTTGGCCTGTAAATCTTAGCAGGTAGCACTAAGTACGAGAGCTCCCACTTGGGCCAGCACACCATGACCCCAGAGTCTCATCCATGGGCTGTGTCAGGAATTACTGTCCCAATGTGAGATCTAAACCGAGAGGCAGCATTGCTGTTCTCTGGACTTCAAAACAGAGGAGTCCTGGGGAAAAATGCCATGTCGTGATGAACTGTGTCCGCAGGTGTGTGCAGGAGTCCCCCAGATGGCTGTTGTCGCAAAAGAGAACCGCCCAAGCCATAAAGATCATGGAACACATCGCTCAAAAGAATGGAACAGTGCCACCTCCTGATTTAAAGGTGACAAAGCTAGGAAGGGGTTTCTCACGTCACTGGATTTGGGGCTGGGTTTATGATTTAGAAGATGCCTGAGGGGCTGCCTTGGGAAGCAGAAGAGGCAAGTCCTGTCATGGATGTGATGTGCAGCAGTGGCAATGGCCAGCCCTGGGGCCTCAGGGGCTGTCCTGCTTGATGCAGCTGTCCTGGCTGTGTGGTTGATGCTCTGACTTCCTCCCAGGCGCTGTCTCTTGAAGAGGATGTCACGGAAAAGCTGAGCCCTTCATTCATTGACCTGTTCCGCACCCCGCACCTGAGGAAGCACACCTTCATCCTGATGTACTTGTGGTAAGGGGCGATTCCTCTGTGTCCCCCAAGCCTGCCTTGGTGTGCCTGCCCCAACGTGGGGGTGCAAGTCAAAGTCAGTGGGATAGCTCAGGTGGAAAAGAGAAAAGGTGAGAAGGATCTTCATATAGCTGCTGAGTTGTCAGAGAGCTCTGATTTCTCCCTTGAGGAGTGAATCAAGGGGAAAGGGCTTCATTTAGCAAGAATGTGTTACCTAGGAGAGGCCAACAGTGAGGCAAGTGAAATATGATAAGGGGTTTCCAAGGCTGCCCTCATTTCATGGTCTCATCTTCCAGGAATAGCCGGACAATATGAAATGTGGGGGGATCTTGGGCTCCTGAGTCTTACAGGGAGGGAGCTTCCTTCCTCACATCCAGACACCATATAGACCCTACCTGAGAAAATCTGTGTACTTATTATCTGTCGATTAGGAATTGCATACCCAGATGGATCTACCCACATGTGCCCCGCATTCTTCCAGGCTCTGCCTCTTCTTCTGGTTGCTGTCACGAGGAGAAATTCCCCCTGTGCTGTCCCCTCAGAAGATGTTGTGTCAACTCCTCAACACAAGGGCTTTCTCCTTTGTATACACCTGGAGCTCAGCAATTGTACCCTGGGCCTTCCTCCTTTAACCGGAGCTGCTCTGCTTTCCTGTAATACCTGTTCATTTGTTGAGGTTTTGTTTGGACAGTTAGAGCTAGGAGGGCAGTGGCTGGCACATAGTAGACCCTCAATAAATATTTGCTGAAACTTGAATGAATAACCAGCATTCCACAAAATCCATCTAAACTCTTTGGGCACCAGGCTCACTAGGTGCTGTCCTGCCTCACCATTCACCCACCCTGTCTCCGAGTTTGTCCCTGGGATCCTGGGTCCAGCCACACACGGGGCCCATGAGCCTATACAAACAGCCACACACACCTGGTGGCTTTCCATGGATACGCAGTGTTCGACTTAGTGACATGTCCTCCGAGCAGAGGCTGGAACCACTGCAGGTGAATATAATTGCTGACTCTGCCCCTGACTCAGTTTCCTTTTCTCCACCCCTAGTGTGCTCCTAAGGTGGCATTTATGACTCCACTGTTCTCTCACCCTCACCACTCAATCCCTTGGCCAAGTCCATCAGTTCTGTCTTACAAATATCTACAGGGTCTATCCACGTGTACTCTTGGTGTCCTTGTTGCTGCAGGTACCTTCTGACAGGTACCTACCTGTCTGCGTCCACTCCTGCCCCTTAGGACACGTTCCACAGAGCAGTCAGAGGGATCCCATAAAGCTCAACAGACCTTGTCCCTCCCTCACCCATGCCTTCATTGGCTTCGTAATCCATTGAGAGTCAATGCCAAATCCCTCTCTGTGGCCCACAAGGCCTTATGGGGTCCAGCCCCTGGACAGCTCCTCCCATCGAACTTGAAGTTACAGGACTTGGGAACCTGCCCGCCACCTCCTGGCCGTGTGAACCCCCCCAGGACCTTTTTCTCTCTGACACTTAGCTTCCTCCTCAGCATTGGGAGTGATGATAGTACCTCACTCATTGGCATGTTGGGAGAATTAATGAGATAATATGTGTAAAGAACTTCGAATGGGGTCTGACATGAATACAGGAAACACTCGATACTCCCAAGTTGTCACTTTGACATGTATGTGCAATTCATGGGTTCTGCTCAAAGATGGTGGCCTGGTGCGTTTGTTAACTGGTTTGTTGACAGGAAAATCAAGGTTATACATTTCCTTTTTTTAGATCAATCTCTTTATCAGCAATATGTGACTGTTGTCTTTTAACTGACTAAATGGCATGAGTGTGGGGGTGGATTTGGCTTATCTAAACTCACTAAGCTGTAGGCAAACACTTTCCTTCTTGTTCTCTTGACACTTTTGTTCAATCACGAATAATTGGGACTAGAAACAAAAGCATCCCAATGCTTCTCTGGGTGAAGTTTTGTAAAACAAGGAGGTATATTAGTTAGAAACATTCCTGTTGTGATCTCAGTTTTGAAGGTGATAGACCATTTACATGCTGGGAAATGACGGGAATTTCTTATTGACCCAAATCTCTTCTCATCATGTAAACCCTAAAGTGATCATGAGAGGTTTCTACCTTCCAAAGTAATATTGTTTCCCCAAAAGTGACACGATGGCAACAATGACAATAAAAGCCCATCTTTATGGAGTGCTTACTATATGTCAGGATCTCTAATAGGCAACTTTGTTCACTTGTTCAATGAGTACTCAGTGCGGTAGGTACTATCATTACCCAATTTACAGATGGGGGACTGAGGCCCAGTATGATTAGTTAACTTCCTCAAAGCCACACAACTCATAAAGTACTCTGACACCTGAACTTGCTCCCTCACGTCCTCCCTTCTCCTACCTAGCTCCTTGTAGGCCTATTGGAGTGCCAGGTGGGATTATGCACACGTGTGCTTGGTGCAGGGCCAGACACCCAAGTAAAGAACTGTAGCAATCCATGCAATGCAATCCTGGGCGACTTGGGGGACATCTCCTAGAAGTCATACTCTCACATCTATGATGAGGGAAATTTCTCAGCAAGGGCCCTTCTAGGACACTCTTTCTGATTTTTACTCCCCTAGCCTCAGATTCCTGTAGAACATTCTAAATCAAAATCAAGGGAGCTGGTGGAGGGCTTCTTCCTGTCACTCCTCTTTCACAGAGCTTGCCCTTGACCCGACCTTGCCTTGTGCTCAGGTTTGTCACCTCTGTGCTCTACCTGGGACTCATCATGCACATGGGTGCCACAGGTGGGGACCGCCATCTGGATTTTTTATACTCATCTCTGGTTGAATTCCCTGCGGCCTTCATCATCCTTGGCATCATTGACCGCATTGGTCGCCTTTACCCATTGGCTGTGTCATATCTGGTGACGGGAGCGGCTTGCTTCGTCATGACTTTTATCTCACATGGTGAGTTGTCCATTTTCATCATTTTCCAAAAATTCGATTGGTGGGAATAGTGTGGTAACTCTTTGATAAGTTTCTGGAACAAGAACAAAGACAAGGTGCTACCTTAGTGCACAATTTAAAAAAATTAAATTGAGGTTTAACATATGTTTGAAGAGTAACCTACAAGTGTCCAACTCTGCACACTCGGGTGGCGTGACATAGAAAAGGAGACAGAACATTCGCAACCCCTTAGAAGGTTCACTTGTGCTCCTGTGTGACCAATACCCACCGCCCCTACCAAGATCACCACTCCTTTGACCTCTGTCACCACAGATTAATTTTGACTGTTTTGAACTTCATATAAATGGAACCATACCAAATATACTCTTTTATTATTTTTTTTATTTTCTGTAGAGATGGGGTCTCGTTATGTTGCCTAGGCTGGTCTTCAACCCCTGGCCTCAGGTGATCCTCCCACCTTGACCTCCAAAGGTATTGGGATTACAGGCGTGAGCCACTGTGCCCAACCCCAAATATTTTCCTTTCTTGTTTTTGCTTTTTTCTTCCTTTTTTTGGTCTTCCTTCCTTCTTTCATCATTGCACTATTATGTGATTATACATATTGTTCATTATGTGATTGTACATAATATGACATCATTATGTGACTGTAGTTTCACATAAGAGTGTACTTTGTACTTTTTAATTGTTTTATATTTTATTTCAAAGATGTAGGTACAATTCAGGATTAGGTATACAAGTAGATATTGTACAGGTAAAGTTTGGGCCTCCCTTTGGTCCCCACTTGTTTGAGATTGTACTTTTTAATTTTTTAACTTGAGTCAGTGTCTTACTCTGTTGCCCAAGTTGGAGTGCAGTGGCATGATTCTGGCTCGCTGAAGCCTTGACCTTCTGGACTCAAATGATCCTCCCATCTCAGCCTCCTGAATAACTGGAACTACTGGCACATACCACCCTGTAGGGTTACCTGGCTAATTTTATTTTTGATTTTTATGTAAAGTTGAGATCTTGCTATGTTGCCCAGGTTGGTCTTGAATTACTGGATTCAAGTGATCCTCCTGCCTCAGCCTCCTAAAGTGCTGGAATTACAGGTATGAGCTACTCTGCCTGGTCTAGTTTGTACTTTTAAAAAAAATTATTGTGTAGCATTCCTTTATATGAATGTCCACTGTCTATCCATTTCATTGTGAATTGTCACTTGTATTGTTGCCAGAGTTTGCCACTCACTGGGAATAAAGACATTCTTGCATGTGTGGGCACCCCCAGTTTCCCTTAAGTACAGGTCCATGATTATATTTCCTGAGTTTGAAAGAGGCATATGTTTAGCTATGGTAGACACTTCCAAACAGCTTTCCGGCATGATGAGACCACTGTACACTCCCCCTGCGAGAGTTCTGACCATCCCACATCCTCACCCACACTTGACCCTGCTAGTCTTTTCGACAGTGGCCATTTTGGTGGATGTGTACTTTCATTTGTGGTCCTTACAATCCAAAATAAACCAAGCTACATTTAAACCTAAAGCAGGTTAATGTTAGTCATAAATTGCTTTAATCATAAATTGCTTTTCACATTTTTTGCTTTTGGGAACGTGAAATAAACACAAAGGCAGAGCTGCTATTTTATCGGGTTTTGTTGGCTGTGCTCAGCTCTCGTTGGTGTAGTGAGTCATTCTGGCAGCTTTCATGCTGGGGGTAGTGGAGAACATCCCGTGAAATCTGTATTCTCAAGAGCCAGGCTGTATAGATCAGGCTGGAAAGAAAAGGGTGGGAAAAGAAAGCCCAGTTTTCTTCTCTCTCCTTTTGTGGGGAGAAAACAGAGAAGAAAGGAAAAGGGACAGAGTGGATTTGTAATGGGTTTTTCCCCATTTTCTCCCCTGTCTCCCTGTTTCTGAAACCTGGATAAGACGTGACAAATGGGCAGCGTTTTAGACAGCAATAACATTCAGTGCTGGGAAGGAGGATGACTGAAGGTTGAGTC
Organism: Carlito syrichta; assembly: GCF_000164805.1. Classification (NCBI taxonomy): domain Eukaryota; kingdom Metazoa; phylum Chordata; class Mammalia; order Primates; family Tarsiidae; genus Carlito; species Carlito syrichta. The sequence continues at coordinate 43,987 of NW_007253909.1, forward strand.
CCTTAGATCCTCACCTGGGCAGAGCTCAGGCATTGTCCCCTCCCCAGACCCCAACTCCTGCACTCACTATGTGCCCCAGCTTAGTCCTTTTCACATTGTATGATAATCACTCATTCCTCCTGCAGGAACTCTCTCCAGACCTTTGATGCGGCAGGCATGTATGTATGTCCTAGGGTCCCAACAGTGCAATGCAGTAAAAGCTCCTACCCCATGGAGCTGACATTCTAGGGGGAAAGAGAGAAGGATCAAGAGTGAGGGGGAAGTCACTTCCTTAAGGCAGAGGAGACCTTCAGAGACCTCAATGAAGCGGGAGTGAGTTATGTAAAAATCTGGGGAAAGACTGTTTCAGGCAGGTGAGAGGACCTTGCAGGGGTGGGCAGAGTGTGGCATTGGGGAGACCTCTTGAGACCCAAGGAGTAGGATTGGGTGGGCAAGTGGGAGAAGTCTTAGTGAATGAAGCATGGGGTAGCCCGGAGACAGCCAGCTTTGGAATTTATCCCAAGTGCCAGAGGAAGCCATTGATGGCTTCGAGCAGGGGACGGACTCAACTGGAGCTATTTTATTTATTTATTTATTTATTTATTTATTTATTTATTGAGTTGGAGTCTCACTCTGTCGCCCACACTGGAGTGCAGTGGCTGCTCCCGGCCATCGCAGCCTCGACCTGCTGGGCTCCGGTGATCCTTCCGCCTCAGCCTTCCCAGTAGCCGGAATTACAGGCGCGCGCTACCACGCCCGGCTAATTTTTTGATTTATTATAGAGATGAGGTCTCACCTGCCCAAGTGGGTCTCGAACCCGCGGGCTCAGGCAATCCACTCACCTCAGCCTCCCAAAGGCGCGGGATTACAGGCTGAGCCACGAGCCTGCCTAACCAGAGCTATTTTAGATGGACCCTACTGGCTGCTGTAACGAGTGGCCCGTGTGGTGCTGAGTGGAGACGCAATTGGTTCTCTGAGACCAGTGATGCTGTTCAGCTCCACTGAAGCTCTCGCCAGCTCAGAGAACTCGGACCATGCCCTCCCTTGGGCCTCTGAGTGAACTCCTCGTCTTTTACTTTATAGAAGCTACAGGAGGTGTGAATGAGGGCTCGGCTAGGGTTCTCCATCAGGACTGAGAGCCTTAGGGATCCGAGACCCATAGGGTGAGCAAGGTCCACTCTCTTTTGCAACCTTACGCCAGCTGAGTGAATTAAATCAATACTTCATAATAGCCATTATGTGGGGATGAGGGTCAAGAACACATAATGCCTGTGATCCCAGAGACTTTTTAGTGAGCTGGCATGTCACTTGCATTTTAGTGGGGTGGTGACCCCGGTAGAGCAGGTGGCAGTGATTATTAAGGATCTGAGGTTCCTTCTGATGAAGCTCAATTCTTTAAGTACCCCCAAGAGGGAAAGGGCTTCCTGGACCTTCCAGCAGTCAGGAACCCCATAGCAGCCCACCAGGGTGAAACAAGGGCTCACTTCTCAAATTCGTGGTCTCTGAGGCTATTACGAAACGTGTTTTGCTTAAAATGTATTGGAGCTAATATTTGATTGAGGAATAGAAATGTGCTACATTAGTTTGGGAACTACATTTATTGAGCATCTACTATGTTTTAGGTGTTGTGCCAGCAGCAGATAAACAAAAAGCTAACTTTTAAATTCTGTGGTCACAGTGGACATTTGACATACATCAACTCTAAGTCTCACAGCAGCCTATAAGCTGGGTATAATTATTCTCATTTTATAGCTCAGGAAATCAAGCTGAGATTCAAAAAGCTCATTCTTTCCTCTACACAATGGAGTCTTCCTGAATGTGTCATTATCAAGTCCCGAAATATCTTGGGACTCAGGCTACTTATCCCCAAAAAACTCTAAAAGTCCAAGCACAAGCTTCCGCCCACCCCCCATGGCTTCTCACCATAACTGTGTGAATGAAGCCCCTACCCATCACCCACACCCTCTGTGCTTCCTTGTAGATCTGCACTGGTTAAATATTGTAGTAGCATGTATTGGCCGAATGGGAGTCACCATCGTGGCCCAAATGATGTGCCTGGTGAATGCTGAGCTGTACCCTACGTTCATTAGGTGAGTGCACAGAAGGGGGCATGGCTGGCTCAGGTAGGACCAACATCTTCAAGTCCTTCCCCGTGATGCCCTCAAGGGTTGATCAGCTTGGACACTAAATGGCATTGTTAGGAACTTGTGTTCAGAGGAAAGGGGTTGTGCAGACAGGAGGGGATCTACCCTGATGACAATAGAAAATGTGACATGGCATCTTGTGAGCAGACAACATGGGGTGGGGGGTTAAGGTATACTCTGTATCTAAGGCAAATATAGGAAAAAAGGTGGCTGGTGGAGAGAAGCAGAGCACTGGACAGGGAGTTGGTGTGTATATGGAATAATACAGCATGTAGCCTTTTGTGTTTGGCTTCTTTCACCTGCTTTGTTGCATGCATCAATTTTTTTTTCTTTGAGTTGGAGTCTCACTTTGTTGCGGTGGCATGCTGCTCACAGCTACTGCAGCCTCGATCTGCTGGGCTAAGGCTATCCTTCCACCTAGCCTTCCAAGTAGCTGGAACTATAGGCATGCGCCACCACACTCAGCTAATTTAAAAAAAAAAAATTTATTGTAGAGACAAAATCTCATCATGTTGCCCAGACTGGTCTCGGGTCCATGGGCTCAGGCAATTCTCTCACCTCTGCTTCCCAAAGTGCTGGGATTACAGACATAAGCCATCACCCCTGGCCTCAATGTTTTGTTTCTTGTTAGGGCTGAGTGGTATTCCAGCATGTGAATATACCACGTTTATCCATTTACCACATGAGGCGCATCTGGACTGCTTCTGGTTTGCAGTGATTATGATACAGCTGCTATAAACATTCAGTACAGGTCTTGGAGTGGACACGTGTTTTCATTTCCGTTGGGTGAAAACTTAGGCGTAGGATTGCTGGGTCCTATGGCAAGTATGTGTTTGACTCTATGAGAAACTGTCAAACTATTTTCCAAAGTGACTGCACCCTTCTGTAATCCCACCAGCAGGGTGTGAGAGACCCTGTTGCCCCAGACTCTCATCAGTGTTTGGTGTTGTCAACTTTTTAAGAGTCCTTCTGGGAAGGAGTGATTTTATTTTGATTTTATTTTTTCCTAATTGCTAATAATGTTGAGTGTCTCTGCATGCACTTATTACTTTCTCTGTCTTGGAAGACTTAGTTTTAAATGAAGATGTTTTTAATTGTAAATGAAGCCACTTTATTTATAGTTTGAAAAAATGCTATTATCTTAACCTGACCTTTGTTATGATTTTGTATATTACCTTAAACTCTTTCTTTCCTTTGTATAAATTGCTTTTTCTCCCTTTGTCATCATATTGATGGTTTCTAAGAAATATTCCAGTTCCCCCAACTCATCTTACTTATCCACGGCTCTCTGAGCCCTAAGGATGGCCCTGATTTCCTCTTTCCTGTCTTTTACTTTATTAAAAGTCCCACGTCTTAGACTCTCATTTGTAAAAAGTTGCTTGGACTGAGTGAATACAAGGAGATGAAGGCAAATTAAAGAGAAAACCTTCTATATTTGGTCATTCTGAGCCCAGAGTCAAAAATAACCTTGCCAAACAATTCCATTGTCATGGTCACCGGACCCCAGGGACTGAATCAAAATAAAAACTGCTGAAGGTACTGAGTGCCTGGCTCTCCCTGGAGAAAGGCCAAAGTAACTCATCTCTGAGGAGCCCTTGACCACTGTGCAGAGAGCCTGCATGAGAAGCTAGATGTTCAGAAACAGCTAAACTTGTTTATACACATGCATGCACACATGCAAGCCAGTTGTGCAAGTTCCAGTATTTTAAATCAATGGAATCAAATCTAAATTGCAAAAAGGAATACTTTCTGTTACTTTATAAGTACTCCAAGTTCAAACAACTTACTATTTAAAATAATTTTTGACCCTGCTTCCTTTCCTGGAAGGCTTCAGAGTTGGATAGCTCTCCTCCTTGTAACTTTGTGTAGCAAATGTTGTCAGGACATTCATTTGGCATGAATACCCACTGTATCATTTTGAAAATTATCTTCAATTTTTATATCCTTACCATATTATGAACTCCTTGAAAATGGGAACCACCCAACATACTTCTCTGTACTTCACAAAACTGTTCTGTAGCTATACTAACCAACCACTGCACACTTGTACTAAATAAATTAAGTACCTTAAAAATAGGAGTTAAATATAGAATATTTTCTCTTTAATTCCAATTAAATAGGCACCAGTTCCCCGTGTCTTCTAGCTTCTGTGTGCTTGCAAATTTCTTGATACTTATTTTCTTAAAATAGTAAAAAAAAAAAGAAAGAAAAAAATTAAGAATTTGAGATATTCTTGAATCTGAGAAATAAAAACTAATTTGAAAGCAGTACAAAGGAAAATAGATATAGTGAAGGAAAGACAGACAGGACTAAGGATTGCAAAGTAAAATAGAAATAAGCAAAGAACTTATTAAAAGAGAGATATATACACATATCTCCCAAAGAAGATAATTGAAATAATGAAACAACTACAATAAAACATCTTAAAATAAAAGAAAGCTTGAACCTATAAATTAAAGGGACGTGTGTAAGAAGAAAAACAGTGAAAAGGAAACCAGAAAGTAGTGAAAAAAATTAAGACATATTTTCATTGAGTTACTATAATTTGAAGATAAAGCAAGATTCATCAGGTTGCTGGCAAAAGTTTAAGTCACTTACATAGCAAGAACAAATTGGTATTATTCAATGAAGGCAGTAAAATAATGCCTACAGTGACCTCAAGAAAATAAAGCATAACCAAATAAATTTATCCAGCCAAACTTCAAGTCATTTGTAAAAACAATAGCCAAACATTTGAAAATATTTCTGAAAATATTGTTCCTATGAATCTTTCCCAAAAAAGCTGCTAGAATAAAATAATTCAGTAAACACAGTGATGAATGTACTAACATGTCAGAATTATTGATGGTGATCATTGAATTTGAGATTTAAATGAGTGTGGTTTTAGCTATAATTCAGAATGTAAATGTCATGAATCTGACAAGAAAGAAATGTTATAACTAACAAAGACTGAATAGACAAGGGAGAAGGTACGTTTGAGATGGAATAATACACTGATTTCTTCAACACAGTATTTTGGGAAAAGTATACCATTACAAACTGATAAGTTAAGTGATATTATAGGTATATTTTAAGATATAAAAGCAAATGCTAAAAACTGATTTACTCAACTAAAATCAGGATGTGGAGGAATGGTTTGAGGAGGAAGCAGAAATATACCAATTTTATAATTGTTCATAAGGAAACTAATACTGTCAAAAGGAATACAGCATTAATTGTGTGATATCAAGTTATAGAGATAATTATTTGAATAAAAGTAGAACCCTTCCAAATTATCAGATAAAAATACACATAACCAACATATATTGAAAAATGAAAGACACCAGAAGCAGTAAAAGCATGACAAAAAGCTAATGATAGAATTAAGACCAAACACTTCTGACATTTAAGTAAATGTAACGAGGCTTAACTTCTTTATTGGAAAAATAAAAATGAAAAGAAGACAACTCCTCAACTTGATTCCAAAGCAAAATCAAACAATATACTGCATATGTGAAGCACATTTCTTCAGAAAGATTAAAAAGAAGAGATGGCATAAAAGTACACTAGGGAAATACAAACAAAATTATAGCAAGAGTCATGAGCTTATCAAAGTTAAATTTATGGAAAAAGTGTACCTAATAAGATAGGAAAGACCCTAAATAACAATAAAGAAGGAATTCACAGTGATTCCAAAGGTAAATGTTAGCTGCTCTAAAGCGTAGGAAAAGAAGAAAATTTTCAAAATGAAAAAATAAAGTTTGCATAATATTGCTAGAAAAAACAACAAAGATAAAGGAAACCACCGACAAATATGATTTACGAATATTGATTTTAAAATCCTAAACAATATATTATAAAAAAGTGGAGCACATTATAGTAATAATATATCATATCTAAGATGAAATACTCTAGAAGTGCAAAGATGAGTTGATATTAGAAAATCTAATAGTATAATTTATGTTAGTAAATCAAAAGGGAAAATATTCTCCATAGGTAACAGAAAGACAGTCAGTAAAATGCAACCTCTACTTTTGTTTTAAAATTTTCTAAGAGATGATATAACCAGTTATGATGAGGTCATGGAAGAAGGGACTGGAAAAGAAATAGAAATGTTCTAATTTTATTATTAGTTATTGTAAGGAATAAGACATTATGCAAATGATTGCAATAGAAAAAGTATAAAAGTAAGATGCAAAAGTATTGGACTTCTCCTGATTTGTTGTTCCTAATTTAACTATATTTTCAAAGAAAAGCTCAAGATTACTTCTAGGAATCCTAGATAGTCTGTCAAAAACCTCTTCACACTAATAAACAACTTTGGTAAACTCTCAAGATACAAAATCAGCATGCAAAAAACAGTTGCATTTCTCTACACCAAGAAGAAGTGGACTGAGAACCAAATAAAAAACACAATTTCATTCACAATAGCCACACATAGACACACACACACACACACACACACACACACACACCCCTCAGCATCCACTAACCAAAGACCTTTACGTTGAGAACTACAAAACACTGTTCAAAGAAATCCAGGACAACACTAACAAGTGGAAGAACACCCTATGCTCATGGACTGGGAAATCAATATCATCAAGATGTCCATCCTAGCCAAGACAATTTATAGATTCGATGCAAGCCTTATCAAACTACCAGTATCATTTTTCACAGACCTAGAAAAGACAATACAGAAATGTATATGGAAGCAAACAAGAGCCTGAATAGCTAAAGCATTCCTCAGCAAAAAGAACATGGCTGGACATATTAGACTTTCAGACCTCAAACGTTACTGCAAGGTTGCAGTAGCCAAGACAGCATGGTACTGGTCCCTAAATAGACATATAGGCCTATGGAACAGGACAGATAATTCTGAAATAAAAACCACAGACCTTCAACCAACTCATCTTCAACAAAGCCAACAAAAGTAAACATGGGAAAAGATACCATATTTAGCAAATGGTCCTGGTAAAACTGACTAACCACATGGAGAAGAATGAAACTGGACCCCCTACCTATCACCATATACAAAAATTAACTCAAAATGGATCCAGAACTTAAATGTGAAACCTGAAACTATAAGAATCTTAAATGAAAAGCTAGGGAACACTCTCTTGGGTATCAGGGTAGGCAATGAATTCATGACCAAGTCCTCAAAAGCAAATGCAGCAAAAGCTAAGATTGACAGGTGAGACTTTAACAAGTTAAAAAGTTTTTGTGCAGCAAAAGAAGCCACCAAGAGAGTAAAGAGGCAACCCACAAAAGGGGAAAAAAATATATGCAAGCTATGCATCTGACAAATGCCTAACATCTAGGATCTATAAGGAACTCAAATGAATTGACAGGAAAAAAAAAATAACCCCGTTAAAAAGTGGGCAAGCTGGGCTCGGTGGCTCAACCTGTAATCCCGTGCTTGGGAGGCTGAGGTGAGTGGATTGCCTGAGCCCACGGGTTTGAGACCTGCCTGGGCAACTTGGCGAGACCTCATCTCTACAATAAATCAAAAATTAACTGGGTGTGGTAGTGCGCACCTGTAGTTCCAGCTATTTGGAAAGCTGAGGCAGAAGGATCGCTAGAGCCCCGTGGGTCAAGGCTGCAGTGGCCAGGAGCGGCCATTGCACTCCAGTCTGGGCAACAGAGTGAGACTCCAACTCAAAAAAAAAAAAAGTGGGCAAAAGACACGAACAGACACTTTTCAAAGGAAGACCTACAAGCAATCAACAAACACGAAAAAATGTTCAGCTTCATTAATCATCAGAGAAATGCAAATCAAAACTACAATGAGATACCACCTAACACTGGTCAGGTTGGGTGTCATTAAAAGCAAAAAAACAATAGGTGTTGGCAAGGCTGTGGAGAACACTTACACTGTTGGTGGGTATGTAAGCTAGTTCAACCCCTGTTGAAATCAGTGTGGTGTTTTCTCAAAGAACTAAAAATTGAGCTACCATATGAACCTGAAATCCCATTTCTCAGAATATACCCAGAGGAACATTAATCACTCTACCAAAAAGACACCTGCACACATGTTTATTGCAGAACTATTCACAATAGCAAAACCAACCCAGATGCCCATAGAAAGTGGACTGGATAAAGAAAATATGGTGCATACACACAACAGAATACTATGCAGCCATGAAGAAGAAGAAAATCATGTTCTTTGCAGCAACATAGATACAGCTGGAGATCATCAGTCTAAGTGAGCTATCACAAAAACAAAATATGAATGAGACTTGTTCTCACTCATAAGTGGGCCCTAAACATTGGGCACATAAATACAAAGGTGGGAACAACTGACAATGGGCACTACTAGTAGAGAAAGGGAGGGGGCATAAGGGGCATACAACCACTCATTGGGTACTATGCCCACTACCAGGGGGAGAAAGAACTTGCTAGAAGCCCAGTCCTCACCTACATGCAATTTAATTATGTAGCAAAATCATCACATGCACCCCACAACTCTAAAATAAAAATAAAAATTAAAAAAAAGTTTATTCATAGGAATAAAAAATCCAGCACCAAACAAGGTAAATTTTACAGTTTCTGGTATTCAATAAGAAATTACCAGGCAAAGAAGTGGGAAATGAGAAACTATACTGAAGGGAAAAAATATATCAATTTAAAGTGGTCCAGAAATGACACCAATGATAGAATTAGTGAACAAGGACTTTAGAACAATTATTATGCCTGTATTCTGTATGTCCAGGAACCTAGAGAAAAAATTGAACATGTAAAATAGAGACATGGAAAATAATTTTTAATATCCTAATTTAAACATGTAGAGAAGAAAATACTATGTCTGAGATGAAAAATACACCACATGAATTAACAGCAGATTCAACATTATGGAAGAAAAGATTAGTGAACTTCAAGACGGCAGTAGAAACTACTAAAAATGAAATACAGAGAGAATCAGGGATCCTTGGGATAATTCTAATACATACAATCGCAGTCTGCAGATGAGAGTAGAAGGGATTAATAGGGGGACAGAAATAATGATTAAAATTTCTTCAAACTTGATGAAAGCTAAAAATGCACAGATCTAAGAATCTCAATAAATTTTAACCACAAAAATCATCAAGAAAGGAAGATCATAAAAATATTAAAAAGCAATCAGAGAAAAAAGACAACACAAAGGAACAAAGATAAGAATGACAGCAAATTTCTCATGGGAAATGATGTAAATAAGAAGATGGTAGAACAATGTCTTTAAAGTCTGAATGAAAAAAACAAAAACAAAAAAACTGTCAGCCTAAAATTCTTGACCTAGCGAAAATATGTTTCAAAAAAATGGATGGAAAATACTTTTTCCTAACATATAAAATCTGAAATAACTTATTGCCCACAGACTTACTCTACAGGAAATATTAGTCCCTAAGATCTTTAAAAAAAAAAGAAAACAATATCAGATGGAAATCTGGATCTGTACACAAAAAATGAAAAGCAGTGAAGATTTTAGCTGCTTGAGTAAATAGAAATATTTATTTTTTCTGGTTATTTGCTTTAAGAGACAATTAACTGTTTAAAGCAGGGATTGGCAAACCTTCCTCTATTGGGCCTGACAGTAAAGTCTTTAGATTTTGTGGGCCACACATGGTCTTTTTTGCATATTATTTTTAAAAAATGCCTTTAAGTTCATTAAAATGCTGTATTTGGCCTGTGGGCTGTAGTTTGCCAACCAGAGTTAAAATAACAACCAAGGCAAATAATAATATTTTGTGCAAATTTTTATTTTGGGGGGGCAGAAATGCAAATATACTTTCATAAGATTCATAAACAATCTAGGAATGTTATAATATTACTTGGAGGTAGACTAATGAATTAAAGACGTATACTTTAAACCTAAGGCAAAAATTAAAAAATAAAGAGTTATAAGTATTAAGTCACCAAAAAGTGGATTCATTCAAAATACTCAATTCATAAGTAGGCAGAAAAAGACTAAAAGAATAACAAAGAACAAATGGAACAAAAAGAAATCAAATGGTAAGATAATAGATTTAGATCCAATCATATCAGTAATCACAAGAAATAGAAATAGTTTAAACACTCTAGTTAAAAGGAAGAGATTGTCAGATTGGACAAAAACATGAGACAAAACTACATGCTGTCTACAAGAAACTCACTTTAAATATAAGGGGAGAGATAGTTTAAAGGTAAAAGGATGGAAAATAATATTATATGCTAACATAAATCCAAAGAAAGAGTAGATTTGGGAGCAAAGAATATCACCAGGAATGAAGACGGCCATTTCAAGTGGGTGGTTTCTCTACATGTTTCCTCTCTAACTTTCTTTGTCCCCCATTCCTTAATACTCTCTGTCTACTCTTCCTTATCTCTCCATGTATCAGAGGGTCCCCTAGTAGAGACTCTCCCAGAGCAGAACACCTACCTGCTCTGACCATCGCCAGCAACTCATCAGGTGGGAAAAGCAACTGGTAACAGTTTAAATCTCATTCTCCACGGAACATGTCATTTTAGCAGAGACCAAAGTTTTCTGCCACAGGAAAGGAACTCTAAGTTGGAATTTCAGGCATTTAAACAAATATGTAAAAAGAGGCAGGCTTTCTTCTGTTGCATGGGCAATTGACGGCTCATACCCACTTTCATTTTAGTTTGTTACCTCTTCTCAATACCCTCTGGGCTGGTCCACATGGATTTTCCTGATCCCTGCAGTTGGCAGGGGTGCTGAACACGGAATACCCACAGTGAGCCACAACTGTGGGCACTGTGTTTGCTCTAGGACCAGGTTGACATTTGGAAAAGTGAATCACAGAGATGCCATCTTTTTTGTCCTCTGCATTTTATCAGGAACCTCGGAGTGATGGTGTGTTCCTCCCTGTGTGATGTGGGTGGGATCATCACCCCTTTCATGGTCTTCAGGCTGATGGAGATCTGGCAAGACTTGCCCCTCATTTTGTTTGGTAAGACTTTGTGGAGCATTTATTGTTCCTTCATTCCAGCCTGGCCATGGGCTCAGTGACGGGTGGAACTGAGTGCGAGTACTCAGTTAACTACTTGTTAAGTGGAAATCGAAGTTCTGTATCAACTATTTTTCTCCCCAAACCTGGGCCAGGGGACCTCCAAGACCCTGCTTGCCCACTTGATAGAAGGCAGAAATGGCTGGTCGTGGGCACAGGAGAGAGGACGAAGGAGGGAGAGAGAGAAGCAGAAGGAGAGGAATAGGGAAAGAGGGAAAAAGAGAGTAATTCAAGGGACCCATCCTGCCCACACATATGTGAAAGCTAATCAGATGTGTGTGTGTGTATTTATGTATATACATGTGTGTATGCATAAACCTATCTGAAGCAGCAAATCCCCTAGTCCTTAAACCCCAGTTATTGTGGAACTTTATACTTTTATGGAAGTAAAATCAAGGTAATATTCCCTTTTACTCTGGCATTTCCCCAGTTACCCTATTGTTTTCATTTTCATTTCTAAATATTTCTGGCAGCTTTTTAACATTTTAAATGGCATCTCTCCCACCTGCGTTGCCTAGCTGTGATCCTTTCTGTTAACGGTACTGGCTATGCACAAAAGTCTCCATTTTAATCTGTTTCCTCTGAAGGGGTGCTGGGCCTGGCTGCCGGGGGAATGACGCTGCTTCTTCCGGAGACCAAGGGAGTTGCTTTGCCGGAGACCATTGAGGATGCTGAGAACCTCCAGAGGTGAAGCCCACAGCGCTCGTGAATCCGGGGCCTGTGTTAGACATGCCTCTGAAAAGGGTTGTAGTATCACACCACATTCTTTATTTCTTCTGTCTTGAAGTCTTAGGAGGACATGATAGATATTTGTGTGCTTTTTATTTCTCCCAGAACTGCTATGAAGGAAACAAAACAAAATAGCCATTGACTTCATAGTAAGGAAAAAGAGAGCATGCATATGCATTTTTAGTTGGCAGTGATCTGTTCTAAACCATGAGGCAGAGAATGATCTGTGTGTGATGTTGACAGGAGGGGTGCTGAGATGCCTAGCTCACCCCAAGAGCTAAAACCTCTGAGATGGGAACATTTAAAACTCAATCTTCTGTTCTGTTAGCAATTGTTGGTTCAGAATCTTTAGCGACTTTCTTTTTTTTGAATCAGAGCTCACTCTGTTGCCCAGGTTGGAGTGCAGTGGCATGATCATGGCTACTGCAGTCTCAATCTCCTGGGCTCAGATGATCCCTCTGCCTCAGCCTCCCAAGTAGCTGGGAATACAGGTGCACACAACCATACCTCATCATATTTTTTTAAATTGTAGAGACGAGGTCTTGCCATGTTGCCAAGCTGGTCTTGAACTCCTGGGCTCAGGCAATTCTCTCGCCTTAGTCTCCCAGACTGCTGGGATTATAGGCATGAGCCACTGTGCCCAGCTTCTTAGCGCCTTTCTTCACAAAATTCTTGTGACAGGGAGTGCTTTGCTGGAATTTCAGATTCTACTCGTAAAGCAATGAAAAAGGCCATCTCTTGGGCCCTCTACAAGCACAGTTCTATGGGATTCTGTGTGTCCTTGTAGAGTAGAGAGAGAATAGTCTATGGAGTCAAAATAACCTGGGTTCAAAACTTTATGTGGCCATGAGGTTTTGGGACTGTCATTAAACCCTACAGGGCCTTAATTTCCATGCCTGCAAAATGACCAGAGTAATATTTTCTTTAGAGACTTGCTGTGAAAACTCAATGAAATGAAGGAGGTGACAGTGGCTAATCCATTGTCTGGCACATACATCTCAGATTTTCTTTATTATTCTCATAAATTGTGTTATTTCCTTAGGATTCTTAAAACTTAGCATGTGGAAGAATCACAAAGAGAGCTTGCTAAAATGCTGAAATCCTTGACCTTTAATCACTCCCACACAGGTGCTCTGTAAACCTCACTTGGAGAAATTCTGGATTTCTTGGTACTGGGGGTCAGACATGCTAACAGTAAAGATGTTTTCTAGTTGCTGATTTCCTCCCTTTTTGTCCCAAGTGGTAGAAATATAGAGCTAATGTTGTATTACCTGACTGAAAGTTGTCTCATATTTGTTAACAGGCATGTGGTCATCTATTTTAGGATGTGGTGCTTAAGCACTCCACCGCCCTAACCATCCCTTTTCTGAGCCCTGCATCCCCGAGTATCCGCTGTTGTCAACCATATTCTTCACACTATAATAATCGCTTAGTTCATTGACTGTCTTCACTATAACAATTCCATAAGTAGTAGCCACAGTCCATTGCCAGAGAGAGCCTGACAATCGCTTCTTCCCTACTCTCAGGGGTAAAACATCAGGAATGGGAGTAATTGTAACTCTAGCCAAGCTTCATGGAGCACTCACTGTTTCTGTGTCTGTCTCTTTGAAAACGTCATGCGCTCCTCACTTAAGCTAAAACATTATGGGGCAGCTACTGTTATTGTTGTTGTTATGCCCATTCCACAGATGAGGAGAATCATGACAGGTGCCCCCAAAGTCACCAGACTCAAAATGGAAGGCTGACTACTATCAAATGACTGACGAGGCAGCAACATGATCCATCTTCTATGTGTTGGCAGGCTCTCTTTGTCAAGGGCCGAGTAGTAAATATTTCAGACTTTGGGTCACATAGTCTCTGTTGTCACTGCTCTGCCCTACCTTGGAAAAGCAGCCATAGACAATGCATACAGAAATGCATGTCTGGGTTCCACTAAAATCTTATTTTGGGTGTTAAAACACGAGTTTCATTTAATTTTTTAAGTGCCATGAGATATTTTGATTTTGACTTTTTTTTTACTATTAAAACATGTAAAAAAACTAATTTTAACTCATGGGCCACACACAAACAGGCTGGAAGCCCGATTTGGCCCACAAGCTGAGTTTAAAACCTTTATTTTAAAATTTCTTTACCTGTGAGACAACCCACAAAGATAACATAACAGCCAATCCTCAAAGTACATCAGAAGTTTCTAATGCAAATAGGAGGCATGATGACACACAGGTGGTTGTATTGCAAACATTCTTGCCTGTCAATCCCTTTGCTTCCTGTCACTTGCTATCCTTGCTTTTTTTTTTTTTTTTATAGATTTATTCCTATGTATGACTTTGCAACAGTTTTCCATCAACACGTTGATTACTTATTTATTTATTTTAACTCCTCTTTTGGTTTTCCTTTGCTACAGGAAAGCAAAGCCCAAAGAAAACACGATTTACCTTGAGATCCGAACCTCAGAACTTACAGGCACCTGACAGAGATGCTTTGCTGGGATCAGAGTATCAGAAGGCTAAAGACAGAGTTATCCTCTGCAGAAATTCTTAGAAGTCTTTGCATATCTGTATTCTTCCTCATAGTTGCCTGCCCCGAATCAATATCAATCCTAAACTTTTGTTTGAGTAAGCTTTGTCTTATTGTGTTTTCTTTCTTTTAAGTCCTCCAAAGTCCTGACTATCTGCCATCTATTGATCCATTCTAGGGAGAGCTGCTGGTGCTATTGGTATCAGGCACTCAATTATCTAAAACGTTTTGAAGATGAGTAGGACTTCAATATTTCTATAAAGGAGACTTCTGTAACTGGCTTTCAAGAATAAGTATTATTTTGTTCCCTCTCTGAAAGAAAATGACATTCCATTTTTTGGTACCTATGTTGGCAAAGGCATTTTAACATGTAGATTGCTTGGAGAGTACAGTTGGGCCTCCATGTCTTTGGGTTTCATGTCTGTGGATTCAAACAACTATGGATGGAAAATGTTCAGAAAAAAAGAGAGGTTAGTTGCATCTGTGCTAAACATGTACAGACTTTTGTTCTTGCCATCATTTCCTAAGTAATATAGTATAACCGTTATATACATAGCACTTACATTGTATTAGGTATTTTAAGTAGTCCAGAGATGATTTATAGTATACGAGTGTGTAAGTTGCATACAGATACTACGGCCTTTTATATAAGAGACCATGAGCACAGTATGGATTTTGGCATTTGGGGGGCATCCTGGAACCAACCCCTCCATGAATGCAAAGGGGTGGGTATAACGGGTTTTCAACATGGCGACACTGTCAGTATGCCTTATCCCAGTCACATTTACACGCATATGATGAAAAAAAGCGTGATCCTCATTCAAAGACCAGAAGCACTGTGACCATCTTAGGAAGAAGTTTTTGCCAGCTGTGTTCCAGGAATATTTTATTCTATCTCATTCATGTTTTTGGTTCTTGCTGGTGTTACTAGAAGGTAAACGTATATGCCATCTGTGAGACATCACAGTAAATACTCAAAAAGCGTTCACTTTCCTGTGAGTTATGTTAAACACTACCATTAAAATTTTTTTATTTACTTATTTTGTTTTATTTTGTTACTAGAAGACCCAAAAACCTTTATTTTAAAATTTCTTTACCTGTGAGACAACCCACAAAGATAACATAACAGCCAATCTTCAAAGTACATCAGAAGTTTCTAATGCAAATAGGAGGCATGATGACACACAGGTGGTTGTATTGCAAACATTCTTGCTTGGTCTAGCTGAGATTGGTGAAGGTTACAAGGACTTGAGATCGTGGAAAGTGGTGCTGAGCAGCACTTTGGTCTTTCTTAGAGAATGGACATTGCAGGCTAGGCACAGTGGCTCACACCTGTAATCACAGCACCTTGGGAGGCTGAAGTGAAAGGATTGCTTGAGTAGGAGTTTGAGACCAGCCTCTATTTAAAAAAAAAAAAAAGAAAAGAAAGAGAATGA
>NW_007253909.1:59771-74532 GCF_000164805.1 Carlito syrichta
TTGCTACTTGGAAACCTAAATACTTGCCCTTGGCCAAAAAAAAAAAAAGTCTTGTATTTCTAATTCCTCATGGTAGAGTGAACCTAGTGCTTCTTTTGAGCTTCCCTGAAGCAAAGCCCTTAATCTGTATCTTACACTTTTTGACCATAAGCCTCATACTCTTTACTGGTAACAATTGTGTAAATTGTAGACTTTGAATAATATTTTTCAAATGTGTATTCAAAATATCCTCTCTAGCCTTTCGCAGAATCCTTTTGGCAAAACTTTTTCAGGAAGGTTTTACACAAAAAAAGGTCACTATTAAAAACAGTGACATGCTCCCAAGCTTTCTTGCAGCTTCGTAGACGTATATGAACCTGTCACGGGAATCTTTTGCAGAGGGAGACACCGAGGCTCCTTTGCCAGGAAGCAGTATTTATTCATGCAGAAACCAGCTTAGTAGATTCACATCCAAAAGCTGAGCCCTGAGTGCGGGGGAGCATTGTCTTATATACATTTGTAGCTTCTTTGTCCCCCTTATAAGGCTTACATATTAGTAACATACATTATGATTAGGTACTACACAGCTCAAGGTTGCAGCAGGGTTACACATGCGCACTACAGTTTGAGTTACATTCCTTTCTTCTAACATAAATTCTTCTAAGAAGGCCCTTATCTTATGGTGCTAGGAGGACCCTTTCACTGTTCTGGGAAAGTTCTTATCTTACTGTGCTAAGAAGGCCCTCTATCCTGGGAAGCTCCTCATCTTATTAGGCTAGGAGGGCTCCCTGCCTCAAACTGACCAGCATGTGTGCTGTTCTTGTGGGACAGGACACACTAGCATCTATGGAGAACACACAGCACTGTTGGGCACAATAAGATTTGCCCCAACAGTCAGGAGATGGGTCTGAGGGAGCAGCTTCCTCCCAGGTGTGTCTGCACATGCTCTCCAGAGAAGGGAGGGCTCTTCCTGGGAACCTGTTTTAAAATGGAGCCCAATGGAAATCAAGCATATTTTAATGTTGCCTGATGTGTCAGGAAGGTGATATGGGGGATCCTTCCCTTCCTGCCCTCCTTGCTGTTATGAAAACAGAGCTGAAGTCAATCTAGATAAGTGTGGGAGTAGAGGGCATCTCTCTGGCAATGTGAAGGCAGAATATGTGGTGTTCCAATATTGGAAAGGCTGGTAGGTGTGACTCAGGCATTGGAAAACACAAGAAGCTCCTGATCAGGGCCTTGCCATGAGGTGCCTGGATCTCTCTTTGGGAGCGGTGCTGTGGAGTCCTCTGTCATTGAGCAAATGTGCCAAGCACTCGGGGAGTGTCCTAGTCATCTTGGGCTGGTAAGAGAGCCCAAAGACAGCTACAGAGTCTGCTGCAAACAGTGCAAAGATTCACACCACAGCAGAGCATCTGCAAGGACATGAGGGTGGTGTTGAAAATGGAGGAGCAGTACGACCAACCCTATGAGTAGATGGAGGATTTGAAGGTCCCAATAATCACCTCCTGAATCCTTTCCTAGATGTTTCCTCCAGTGACCAGAATTCAGTCTTCAGAGAGTTTTTCATGTGGGTCTTGAAATGGAAGAAGTAAAATACTACTTTGGTCACAAGCAATGGGTATAGAGGCCACAGGCCAGGTAAGAGCAGGATGAGGTGGCAGCCGGGGGCCTGGAGGTCCAAGGACAGGTGTCTATAGGGGACGTGGTGTTTCTGAGGACACGGAAACAGGGAGACAGTCTTCTGTCCCAGAACCAGACAGGACCCTTGTATGAGCTAGATGTGGTTCCACACCTCCTCCACCACCTGAAGCATGTTCCTTAACCATCTGAGACTCTTCCTTGTCATAGCACTTCTCTCTGAGAGGTTGTGAGGATTCAGGGAGAGACACACATAGAGCTGGAGGCTCCTCCAGACAAAGCCCCAGCATCTGTCTACATGGGCTGCTGGGGCATCATGTGGTCTCCAAATCATACTGTCCCACTTTGAGAATTTATGGTGGATCCAACAATCTCCAGCTGGAGAAAGAATGAGTCATTCCATGATACTCACCCCCTACACCTGGTGGCTAAGGGCAACCTGTCCTATTGTCCATCCCACCTGTACCTCTTGGCAGGTGGCAGGTAAATGTCTGATGCTTTGAGATGTCAATGGAGCAGACAAACTAGAGACCCATTCAACTTAATTAGAAAAATGCCCTACACAAGGTCATTCTGAGACACATTCATACATACTAACTCATTCAGTCACTGCAACCACATTTGGAAGCCAATGTTTTCTCCATTTGGAAGTTGAGGAAACTAAGACCAGAGATGTTACATGACTTGTGCTGATAAGTATAGAACTATTCTTTGAAGTTAGATCTTCTGGGCCAGCTTACAGGAGCAGTGTAAGTGTGAGAGTAACACAGGGAGGAAGAAGGATGTTCTAAGAGGCCATGCTCTTTTACAGATGACCTTCTTGGTTCCTGGCATTTCGGATCATGTGTTTGTCTCTTGCCCTGGGCTGTGGGTTTGAGATAGGAGTTGATCAGGACTAATTTCCCAAGATAAACGGCAAGGTTAACTTTTTAAGACAGTTGGCTGAGACGGTTTCTCAAGACAGGTAGATGGGGTGGTTTTCTGAGACCCCCCACAGAGAAAACAGGATGTGGTTAAGAATCAGTTAAAAACAGCCAGAACCAAGATGGTGATTAATTTGCCCACTACCCAACTTTACCTCTCAGTATACGCTCATTATAATGCATTAGCATGCTAGATGACACTCCCATCAGTGCCATGACAGTTTAGAATAACCATGACAACCCTTGGAAGTTACCCTATATAGTATAAAAATAAGAGGGACCCTAGATTCTGGGAACTCCTCACCTCTTTTCCAGAAAACCCATGAATATTCCACCCTTGCTTACCATATAATTAAGAGATAGTTATAAAAATAAAACCCCAGTGATATATGGCTGCTGTTCTTCCAATAGACCAGTCAAGGCTGCTCTGCCTATGGCATAGCCTTTGGTCTGTTATTTCAATAAATTTGCTTTCACCTTCCAGTTGAAACTCCAGTAGTGCTCAAGGACTGCTCTGCCTTTAGAGTTCCTTCCTTCCATCCTTCCTTCCTTCCTTCCTCCCTCCCTCCCTCCCTCCCTCTCTCTCTCTCTCTCTCTCTCTCTTTCTTTCTTTCTCTCTCTCTCTCTCTCTACTCTTGTCACCCAGGCTGGAGTGCAGTGGCTCACTCATGGCCACTGCAGCCTCGACCTGCTGGACTTAGGCAATCCTTCCACATCAGTCTTCCAAGTAGATGGAACTACAGGCATGTGCCACCATGCCCGACTAATTTTCGTGATTTATTGTAGAAACGAGGTCTCATCAAGTTTCCCAGGCTGGTCTCGAACTCCCGGGATCAGGCAATCCTCTCATTTCAGCCTCTCAAAGTGTTAGGATACAGGCTGAGCAGTCTACTACTCCTGGCTGAGTAGTCTTCTTTCTGTTCCTCTTTTCTTTTACTAAACTTATTTTCGCTTTACTTTGTTGACTTGCTTTTGATTTCTTACCTGCATGAAGCCAGAACCCACTTGGCCTCTCAAGCTGGACCCCAACTTTGGGGTCCTCTGACCTGTTGGACAGAAAGACTGAAAAAAATCTTAAATGCATCCTGGGCAGAGTTAGAAGATCCTGTCTCAGAACAGTGACACATCTTAGTCTCCTGTGCTCACTAGGCAATTCTGCTCTTCAGCCTGGGCAGTGGCATTTACCCTATTCCAGGTTCCTGTGTGAATTAAGTATTTTATCTTTACGCCCTCATCTGTAAAAAGGACATGTGTATTTAAGCTACATACACATCTACACATACACACACACAACTACATCCATACACAAGACTGACTTATGTAGGTATTAGATGAGTTTCAAACCTCTCATTGTTAGGTACATGCTACAAAATCTGCTGCAAACAATCTCATCATTCCATTAAAATAAATCTCATCATTCCATTAAAATAAATATGAACATCTGGTTGCCTGGGAGTTTTGAGAAATGGCAAGGTTGTAACCATCAAAACACTATGAGCTAAGACTTATTCAGAACTTTCAATGTACTGTACTGTTACCAGGGTTCTGGTAAAGTCCTGTTGCTTGCCTCACAGAAAGCCAAGCACTGGGACAATGAATGTTGCCAGGGAAGAAGGCTTTATTTGGGTGATATCAGCCAAGGAGGTGGGAGATCAGTCTCAAATTTCCTTAATTGACTAAAACTAGGGGGCTATAGAGCAGGGAAAAAATGTAACTATGTGTGGGAAAACAGGAATTAGGGAGGGGTAAAGAAGAGGGGTTGGTCTACAAGCAGCAGGTGGGTAGTAATGAGGGGTCTGGTGTATCATTGATCAGATGCTGTGATCTGGTGAGTTTCAGTTCCTTGAGACTATCTAGGAGGACTGATGATGGGTTTCTTGAACTCGGTTAAGGCAAATGTAAGTTTCTCAAATTTTAAGATTGGGAGGGCTGATTTCTATGTTTACTTTTTTTTAAAAGTCATAAATTTCAGTTCTCTGGGGGAAATTTGACTGGTTTCAGAACCAATTAGGACTTTCTTATGTTATCCCTTTTTCACATTTATATGGTATTAGATAATATTACTTAATTCCTTTTCTTTATGAAAAGAAAACTTAGGCACAGAGATGCTGAGTGGTTTGCTCAATGTCTCCAGGTAGTAAGTGGGAGAACCTGTGTTCTCTCTCCAAAGCCCATGTTTG
Source organism: Carlito syrichta (assembly GCF_000164805.1). NCBI lineage: Eukaryota > Metazoa > Chordata > Mammalia > Primates > Tarsiidae > Carlito > Carlito syrichta. The sequence goes on from NW_007253909.1 coordinate 64,492, forward strand.
TAAGCAAGATGCTGTACTTCCTACTGACATCTAAGGCAATGATATTCTTATGTATTATGGCCAAAAAACAAAACAAAGCCAAAACAAATTATTCTTTTTTAGAGAATCATCCTTGTTTTCCTTTGTGTGCAGTTCTCATTTTAATATTTAATAAACCACCAGTGTTATTTCTCAGGACAAGAATGAAGACCACCCCTTGCAGAAACTTAGAAACTACAAACAAAACTTCAGAGAGTAGACACAACATTATAGCTCAAGGCCAGCTGCTGACCAGAGAATGAAGTTCTGAGTGGATACAAGGAACAAAAGGAGACCAGGAAGGGGAAGGGAAGGGGCCTGTCTGAATCAAACTTCAGTTGCCAGTGGGGCATATCATATGGTGGTCCCAGATTGTAGCATCTGTTTCTGGAAGGTTTGGGTACAGCACAAGATTCCATTTGTCTACTTATCTACAAGCCTGGCTGAGGTACCATGAGGTCAATGTCACTCAAGTTCCTGGCCAGTCAAACTCCTGCAAACTGAGGGTCCCAGATTGAGGATCAAGCTCCTCCAGGTAAAGCAGTGGATGCCCCGAGTCTATCTCCCAAGCTGTCTGGAATCTTGGGAGCATCATTTGCTGAACTGGCAGTGCTGATGGCCACTCCGCTGGAAGACATAGTAGTCGAGGATTATTTGTTCGTAGCAGGACTGAAAAGCCTTTCCTAGTTGTTCTGAGCAGGAAACTCTGAGGTGGCTTGACTGCTCTTGGGTGATTCTGAGAGGCACCTTCTCTTTAGAACTGCAATGATTCAGCTCTATCTCTAACTAGAGCTATGGAGAAGTCACTACAACTATTCTTAAACTGCAGTTTATCTGACTCCTACTTTTGATTATTTTAATTAAAAAATACCAAGAAACAACAACAAAAACAATGTGCTGCCTATTTCTATGGCTCTCACACAGACCCTGGCTGGTGACATCAGATGGATTCTTTGCTGGTCCCAAGTGGGTATTCGCTGAGCTAAAGAGCAGCTGAGAAGATAAGCTAGTAACACTCGGCTCTGAGGTCCATCCTCTTCATATCAGATTCTGGTTTATTTTGTCTAGCCCTGGATGGAGGGTCTGAGCTATTTAGAGAATCACACTTGGTCATTCAATTACCCTAGTCTACAAAGGCACTTTCAGTTTTCATCTCTGCCTCAAGAACCCTCTAAATGAGACTAGAATTTTCACTCTCTTTTCTGGAGGACAGTATCAGTGGAGCACACCCTTCATTTCCCAGCTCCATGACTTCTTCTCCAAGTGCCGAGGGCATTTCCTTCCTGACCCTAAACCATGGGCGCCCATAATACCAACCCCTGTGATGTATTGTTCCACTCAGAGGTCCAGACCTTTCTCTCACTGTTCAAAGAATGTTCAGGTTTTTTCAGCTCTGGTACCATATTCTCAGTCATTAGTATTATTAATATGATCTAGAATTGTTCTTCATTAAAAAGAGTTCTTTAAATATTGGGTAGTTGAGCTGTGAAAGACAAAGCTCCTGCGGCCTCATTTTAGTCTCTGTCTTAATTTGTACTTTCAGTCTAATGTCTTGGAAATATTTGTCATTTTGCCCCATTTAGTCTTCATAGACATTGGTCTGGTTTAATCATCTGTTTGTTGGATGGTTCCCACAGCTATTGGGATTATTGTCCTGTATAAAGTCATGCATATGGGTCCCCTTCTAGCATAGGAGAGGGGACAGGGCCTTGTTTTTGCTTGTAACTGTGGCCCTCTAAAGTCCCTGGAGCTCATCTAAGCCTCATTCATGAAACTATTCCAAACTTCACTTGTCTCCTTAAACCCACGTACTAAACTCCTCTCAACCAAGCATTCATTTAGGCCTTTATTTAGAAAATACTCACTGTGGCCAGGCTTGGTGGCTCAGCCTATAATCTCAGCACTTTGGGAGGTCAAGGCGAGTGGATTGCCTGAGCCTGCAGGTTCGAGATCAGCCCAGGCAACTGCGCGGGACCTCATCTCTACAATAAATCAAAAATTAGCTGGGCATGGTAGCACGTGCTTGTAGTTCCAGCTACTTCGAAGGCGGAAGGATTGCCAGAGTTCAGCAGGTCAATGCTGGGGTGACTGTGAGTGTGCCACTGCACTTCAGCCTGGGTGACGGAGTGAGACTCCAACTCAAAAGAAAAGAAAAGAAAATAAAAGAAAAGAAAAGACTCACTGAGCATCTGCTATGAGCCAGGCACTCTCTTAGATAATGGAGATTCAATGGTGAGCTAAAAACAAAAGCAAAAACAAAAATGTCTGCCCTCAGGGGAGTTACCCTCTAGTGGGGAAAAATAGACCAAAACAAAAGCAAGGAAATGATTTATTAATTAGAAAGGGATAGGCCTTGTAGATGCAAATAAAACAGCAGAGTTCAGTGGTGCTCGTTGGCAAAAGCTGGGAAGGAAGAAATAATGAATTTTGTCTAAGACTTGTTGAGTATGAGCTAAGAGGTCCCATGGGTGGCAAGAGATGACTTTGGGACTAGAGCTTACATGTGGGGAGGGGTGACATCAGCATTCGATGGAGACTGAAGACAGAAGAAGGGATGAGCTGCCTGGAATGGGAGAGACAGTGTTCAGAGCAAAGCCTAGGATGGGACAGGGAATCAGAGAGATGTCATAATAAAGACTTGGGACATTGCTGAGAAAAAGTGGTAGCGTGGGCTTGAAGTCAGCCAATGGTCATCATTTAGTTGCTGGTTGGGCAAAACACTGTGCTCCCTGGTTCATTCTGACTTCAAAATCTAGTAGAAAATATGCCAGGCACCAACAGGAGAATCCAAATATGATTAGCAGTTTAGTGACTATGGGGTACTAGGTGGCTGGAGAAGGCTTTATAGTGTGTGTTTGCCATCTTTAATCTGCAGAGTGGTCTTGGGTGTCTGTCTCTTTTCTAGAGGGGCCATAAGGAAGGGGATGCTGATTTTCTATCTCATGTTTACACAAAGGCCAGGGAATTTCCACCTCACTCCTGAGAGGAGGAAATACTGAAAGAGTTGTACTAGCTTCCCGTGGTCATCTCATTTTCTGGTATGTATGTGCTCAACATAGAGGCAGTGTAAGCAATACTCTGAGGGAAACTTATTTTTACTTTAAAATTGCTCTCTTGTTCCTGTACATGATGCTTGTACCTGGTCACAGTGGCATCCCTGCACCCTTACACTGTTCATGACCTCTCTCTTGCTTGGATATTTTTTAAATTGCTAGATGATATCCTTTTTTTTTTTTTTTTTAAAGACAGGATCTCTGTTGCCCAGGCTAAAGTGCGGTGGTATGATCAACTCTGAACTCCTAGGTTCAAATGATTGTCCCACCTCAGTCTCCCCAGTAGCTGAGACTATAGGCACGCGCCATCACACCCAACTAATATTTTTTATTTTTGTAGAGATGAGGGTCTCTGTTGCCCAGGTTGGTCTCGAGCTCCTGGTTTCAAGTGATTCTCCTATCTTGGCCTCCCAAAATGTTGGGATTACAAGCATGAGCCTACTTTTTTTTTATGAAAGAACAATGAAGATTTCTAAAACTCTGGGTAATATTACAGTGCAGAGATGTGGTTTGATGGGAGGAAATCAAGCACATATATATCAAAGTTAACAAAGGGATTTTTTTGTTAAGAAGATATATTGAGAAGAAAAATTGATAGTTCAGATAAAGAAATTTATCTTTTAACATGATACCCAAGGACATAGTAAAATCAGTCTCATGGAAAACATGAGTATGTGCTCTTGACATTGGGGGCACACCCGCTCACCCACAGAGGCTAAGACTGCTTCTGATAAGGGCTACCTCCTCCCAGCACCCGTCGAACCATCTCACGCACACTTCAGACACCCAGTCATTAGTCTCTAATTTGCTAAAAAAAAATTAGGATTCCAAGAAGTGTCGTTGTGATTAAGCCTAAAGACAAGAAAAATGTAAAGTGCAAGAAGGGCAGATAAATGTTTTTGCCAAAGAGCAAGGACTCTCAAAAGATGCCTAAATAAGGAACACTCCCGATAGCCACGCAGAGATAATTTCAGAAGCCTGAAGACAGGAATCATAGTCAATCGGAACAAGTTGCGCCTATAAAAAGTCACAAGTCCGTGGTAACACTCCAGAGGAACACTTGGAACAGGAAGTGTGCCAAGGAAAAGCACACAGGAGTTTCTGATAAAGTTTACAAGACGTTCTCTTAATTGTTTAACACAACGAGCGTGAGTCCACTCAAGGTTAGATGACCGCCAAAGTTAATAATCATAAATAAGAAACAGATGGAGAGAGGCAATAATTAAAACACACTTAAAATACATAATGTCCATGGTTTGATAATTTTGAATTAAAATATGCTGGCCATGGCCATCCAGAATTAAAGGACACCATCTTGGAATCCAAGGTCAAATCTTTCATGGGCTCAAGCCAAATCTTTCCATTGGGCTCAAGCCAAATGGAAGACACGGGGTTGGAATAGAGACCTGCTTGGTACATCTGGGAAAAATGTCCTGCAGTGTGGGAGGCTGGCCGCTAGAGGATGCTCTAGAAGCCCGCGGGCAGTTCCCCCAAGCACGATTCACAGTGCCCAGATTCACTGGCTCCTGATATGCCGTGAAGATATGCCTTGGGCAGAAATAGTCACACAATTATTCATCACCCTGAAAGATTTTTTTTTCAGTGGTATTTTAAAATGGCACAACTTCTTAGTTCATACTGAAAAACAGGAGATTACAGGACAGTTCCCCCCACCATATCTGTCACACTCCTAATGGTAATTATAGTCAAACCTTCAAACAGCACTTGAGAGCCCAGGCCAGAACTGTGAATACTCTGAAATCCTCACCCCCACTGCCCCCTGCTCAGGGAGACTGGGACAAGCTGCTTTGACCAAATTAACCAGGATTCCTGCACCAAATGTTGGAGTTACCCAGCCTTTTCCTTGGATGGGGTGGTCCCGTATTGCATAATTGTTTGATAGAAAAAAAACAAGAACCCTGAAACAAGGTTTCATGGGCCACTTATATGCACATCCGCATTTAGGGTGGGGAACAGGTCACAACCCTGACAGACCCGGGGAGGGGAAGGCCTCTGAGGGCCAGCCACAGAGGGGGTCAACACAGCTGCCTTATTTATTGAATTAGAAAATAATAATCAGACACATGCACTTAAAACAACAGATAGTCATCTTTTTATGCCAAATTTGAGGGAATACTCAATGCTGATCCACTGATTACACTTAACCAAAAAAGCTCATGAAAAGGTGAAACTCTCTAACCCTGGCTGGTTGTGTTACCAAGCTAAAGGGATTTGTTGCTGGATGCACTAGAAGCCACCACTGGGAGAACAGGTTTTTATTGTTTTATTGTTTTAACTCGACCAACAAGGAGCCAGCTCCTCTGTTGGTTTTTTTTTTTGGTAACTCATCCAGGCTAGAGTGCAGGAGGCACAATCACAGCCCACCACAACTTCGACCTTCTGGGTTCAGGTGATCCTCCCACCTCAGCTTCCTGAGTAGCTGGGACACCACATCTGAATAATATGTATATCTATTTCCGTAAAGACAGGGTCTCCCTATGTTGCCCAGGCTGGTCTCAAACTTCTGGCCTCAAGTGATCCTCCCACTTCTGCCTCCCAAAGTGCTAGGATTACAGAACTGAGCCCCCATCCTGGTCCCTGTGTTGGCTTTAAGCCATTGTGTTAGAAAAGGCTTTGGGGGTGAATTCTGGGATTAGTAGATGATCGGTGGAAGGAAAGGGAGGTCAGGAAAGTCCTTGGGCATCCACAGTTACCTCTTCATGCTACATTGTGGATCACGTGTGCAAATTCGGGGAGAGTTAACTGAAACATGCAGTGGAAATTCGGGATTTGCAGTCAGCAAGCTCATTCTGCCCAAACTCCTGTTGGCCATGTTGGTTCTCACCGATTTCAGATGTTTTTTTAATCTCACAAGTGAAAGGAGTTCCTGGGTTTCAGCATTATTTTTCCTCTTAACTGCCATCCTCTAAACTCCAGAATGTCTGTAAGTCCTCAGTTTCTTTAGTGCTTTGGGGCATCCAGTTTTTCAGGTGTGGGTGGGGGAGAAGAAGGAAGGTGAAGTGCCTATGAACCAAAAGACGCAGAGACTTAACTGATGGAAAATTAAAGAAAACAGTGCATTTGATAATTAGAAAACATCAACAAGACAAAAGTAGTCCATGAATTAATGACCCATTTGAGACCAATGAACAGTGCTCTCCTACTAGCGACAGTAAAAAATGCCCTTGCCCAGATATTGTTGGACTATTACAGGATTAGTCATCCTTGCTGGGCTGCACAGTCAACCACCCCACCCCACCCCCAGCTTTTATTTTTTCTTGGGTAAAGGCCAAATAAAGAGATACTATGGCTGAAGAAATTTCTTATCCATCTTCATCCATGGATCCATCTATCGTGCAACCATCCACTATTCACTTGTCTAGCAGTTATTAACTGATCCTCTGTTATGTCCCAGGCACAGTTTTAGATACTGGGGTTTCAGCTAGGGAACAGCAAAGGCAAGATCTCATGTTCTTAGTGAATGAAAATTCTAGTTGGGGGAGACAGACTAAAGACAATAAACACATGATCAAAGTAATTTCAGAAGGAGATCAAGTCGCTCAGAGTGATGGGATGCAGAAAGACCTGAATGGATTCCCCCATTCCCCAACTTAATTTAAGTAATTGTGTAGTCATTTTTCCTTGAATAAAGAATATTAATACATTTTTATCATGTTTCCTGAATGAGTGCATAATCTCCTATTTCTATTGAGGAAGAATTAATACAATATGAATTCATTAATACTATATGTATTTAAAGACATCCACTTATTTGAAACTGTTTTCTTAGAGAACTTTCTGACTCCTGGTTACAGCACTCTTCCTCATCCTATTTAGGGAGAGGTTTGTGTCTTAGTTTAAGGCTCTGTTCTTGTTTGGTAAACTCAACTGACGTTAGGCCCCAGGGAGCCCGTGAGCAAATTTCTTTATCAAGCGACAACTTTTGCTTCCTCCTCCTTTAGTTGCTGGATGAAATGGCTCCCACATTCCCAACTTTCAACCCTAGGCAGTGGGCACCCTCTCTGTCCACTCCTCATAGGAACTGCAGCTCAGGGCCTCAGCCCTGCACAGAGGCTTGGCATTTTCCAAGCAGAGGCTGAAAGGACATACGTAAAACAGAACTATTATTTGGAAGATGGCGACGGGGCAACCCGGTCTGTGAAAACCTCTGCAAAGGAGAACTGCAGTGGGTCTCTGACTCTCGCCCCAGGGGCTACGGACCCCAACATCACAGCCTGCTCTTCATATGGAGCTCGGCTGTTGCCACTGCTGGGGCATTGCAGTGGTCTGGACAGCCACTGCAGTGCAGACGCCGCCATTGCAGCCGCTGCAGCCACCGCCACCGCCGCCGGTAGCACATCGCACCACCCAGGCTGGAGGTGATCCACAACTTCAGTCCTTGAAGCCCCTTCAGGGAGATCTGCTGGGATCGCTGCCCCCTCTCCTGCAACCGAGATGTCTTGCCCGCCTTAAGTCTCCTGCTGTCTGCCCTGAGGCAGGCAGCCAACTTGCCATCTTCAGCCTCTGCCGTCCCTGTCCGGCTCCACCCCATCTGGGGCGAGAAACTGAGATAGCACCACCTGCTGGCGATTCAAGGTAACAACACCGAAACAGGAGAAACAAGCTTGATAAAGACATAGGCCAGAGTGGTGAACGGAGGGTGATCTCAACTGTCCCTCACAGCAGACCAGGGGCAACTGACCCTAACTGCAAACTAATTTACCAGCTTGAAAAGAAAACCAGAAATCAGACCTGAAAGGACATTGGACTTAAACAAAATGTCTCAGAGTGTGCTTCATTGGTTCTGTTAGTTTAATGACTTAATTCTATTCCTACTGTATTGTTCCTTTTTTCCTCTCCCTTTTCTTCTCTTTTTTTCTCTCTGTAAACCATATCTTTGTATAGAGGAACAGCACACTAACAAGGTGGTTGGATAGCTGGTATGTTAGCATCACTATATGCTTTATTTTTGTCTGTATGAGAGTTGGTTTGTTTGTAGCTGTGGTCTATTGTTTTTATATGTTTCAGTATAGGCCTCTCTCTCTATTTGTTGGCACACTCGTTTGTTTTCCCCTTTACTCCTCTATCTCTCCACCCCCCTCTTCAACCCACTATCTGCTCCATTCTCTCCCCTCTGCTAACCACATTTCATTTCAGGGAGTAAACCTACAGCACCACTGCATGGACAGATTCCAAGGCAGTGGGAAGTGGGTTCCAGATTATTCACACACCTGTCAGTGAACACCAGGACCTGCAGATAGATTTTGAATCACAGCTCCCCCCTTAAGTAAATCTCAAAACTGCAAAAAGGACCACCCCCAACCTACAGTGCAACTCCAGAATTGAACAAAGTAAGAAGGCATACATAAAGAATAGGAAATTGAACAAACAGAAGTAAAACCAATCCCTTTACCCCTGAATAACAGAATTAAAGAAGACGGTGATGTGGAGGGAAGGAAAAAGTAAGGAGGGGGTAAAACCGCATAAATGAAGAAAAACCAAAAGAAGAATATAGGTCTCACACAGACCCCTGGGAGATCAGACACTGAGAAAACAGATTCTAGAACACAGACAATGAAGAGCCCCCAGAATGACTGGTTACATGCAACAAACCCAGACATCAAGACATTAATGGAGAGAATTAAAAAAATTGAGGAGAGACAAGAGGAAAATAGGAAGGAGCTGATGACAGAAATGACAGCAGTAAAGAATACTGTGATGGAAATGAACAACAGACTAATAAGCATGGAAAGCAGAATCAGCCAAGCAGAAGAAAGAATCTCAGGGCTCGAAGACCAAAACACAGAACTAACGCAAACTATAAAAAGCATAGAAAAGAAGCTCAAAAAGACAGAACTAAACCTGCAAGAGATGAATGATCACTTCAAGAGACCAAACCTAAGAGTAATTGGGCTTCCTGAGGCAGAGAGAGAAACAAAAGCCACACTGGAACAACCATTTCATGAAATCATTCAAGAAAACTTTCCTCATCTCATCAAGGATGAAAAAATTCAAACACAAGAGATTCAGAGAACCCCTGCAAGACAACAAATGAGAAGACCAACTCCCAGACACATAATAATTCGCCTAAACAAAGTAGCTATAAAAGAATAAATCCTAAAGGCAGCAAGAGAAAAAGGCCAGACTACCTGCCAGGGAAAACCAATTAGAATAGCAGCAGATTTATCCACAGAAACCCTTCAGACTAGGAGATCCTGGAACCCTATCTTCAAAGTTCTAAAAGAGAAACAATTTCAACCAAGAATAACCTACCCAGCCAAAAAACCTTCATCAGTGAGGGAGAATTGAAATCTTTTCCAGATATCCAATCCCTAAGAAGCTACGCTGCCATCAGACCACCTCTACAAGAAACACTTAAGAAAGTACTGAACACAGAAGAAAAAGAAAAAAGAACGACAACATTCTTCACAAGAGTATAGGCAAAAGATTAAAAACACACATGAACCAACTCCAAAACCCAAAGAAAGACAACAAACAAACAGGAACAACTCTGTAAGAACCTTATGACAGGGATCAACTCTTGCATTTCAATTATTAGCCTAAATGTGAATGAACTAAATGCACCACTGAAAAGACATAGAATGGCAAAATGGATAAAATATCATTAGGCAACAATCTATTGCCTTCAAGAGACTCACCTCACTAGAAAGGACACCCTAGACTCAAAGTAAGAGGATGGGAAACAAACTTTCAGGCGAACGGAATACAAAAGAAAGGAGGAGTAGCGATCTTAATTTCAGACAAAATACCCTTCAAGCTATTAAAAATCAAAAAAGATACAGAAGGCCACTACATAATGATAAAAGGCTCAATCCATCAACAAGAAATATCTATCCTAAACATATATGCACCCAACATAGGTGTGCCAACTTTCATAAAGCAACTTCTAGGAAAACTAAGAAAGATTATTGACTCTAACACCATCATAACTGGGGACTTTAATACCCCC
>NW_007253909.1:74707-144671 GCF_000164805.1 Carlito syrichta
TAATCAGCATGATGCTAAACAACTCCTGGGGTCAATGATGAAATCAAAACAGAGATCAAAAGATACCTGGAAACAAATAAAAATGAAGAAACATCTTACCAAAATCTCTGGGATGCTCTGAAAGCAGTAGTAAGAGGGGAATTTATATTCCTACAAACACACATGAAGAAAATGGAAGGAACAGAAATTCACAACCTAACAAGCCACCTAAAGAAGCTGGAAAAGCAAGACCACAAAAACCCTAATTTCAGCAGAAGAATCCAGATCACCAAAATAAAAGCCCAAATCCAGCACATAGAAGACAAAAAGATAGTACAAAAAAATCAATGAAACAAAAAGCTGGTTCTTTGAAAGGATAAACAAGATCGATGGTCCCCAAGCTAGACTGACCAAGAAAAAACGAGAAAAAAACCAAATAAGCACAATCAGAAACACAAAAGATGAAGTCACATCTGACCCTGAAGAAATACAAAAGATCATTAGAGACTACTACGTACACTTGTATGGAAACAAACTTGAAAACCTTAAGGAAATGGAGGACTTTCTGACATCACACAACCTACCTAGGTTGGAACAAGAAGAAATTGAGACCCTAAATAGACCAATAGCAATCAAGGAAATCGACTACGTAATAAGAAAACTTTCTACAAAAAAAAACCCTGGTCCAGATGGCTTTCCAGCAGAATTCTACAAGACATTTAAGGAGGAGCTGATACCAATCCTACTGAAGGTATTCCAGGCAATTGAAAAAGATGGAACTCTCCCCAAATCATTTTATGAAGCCAACATCACATTGATACCCAACCCAGGTAAAGATCCAACAAAGAAAGAGAACTACAGACCAATATCTTTGATGAACATAGATGCTAAAATTCTCAACAAGATCCTAGCAAACCGGATTCAACAATACATCTCAAAAATCATCCATCATGACCAAGTAGGCTTCATTCCTGGGATGCAAGGCTGGTTCAACATTCGTAAAACCATAAATGTTATTAAATTCATCAACAGATGTCAAAACAAAAACCACATGATCATATCATTAGATGCAGAAAAAGCTTTTGATAAAATCCAGCACCCCTTCTTGATAAAAACCCTTGAACATCTAGGCATATGGGGAACATACCTCAAAATATAAAAGCCATCTACGAGAAACCCACAGCCAGCATATTCCTAAATGGACAAAAATTGGAACAAATTCCCCTGAAAACTGGAACTAGACAAGGATACCCACTCTCACCCCTCCTGTTCAACATAGTATTGGAAGTCCTGGCTAGAGCAATCAGAGAAGAGGAGGCAATCAGGGGTATCCAAATAGGAAAAGAGGAAGTCAAGTTATCTCTCTTTGCAGATGATATGATTGTGTACCTTGAAAACCCAAGAGAATCTGTCAAAAGCCTCCTTACATTGATAAAGGCCTTTGGCAAAGTCTCAGGATATAAAATAAATGTACAAAAGACAATCGCATTTCTCTACACCAATAATAAACAAACAGAAACCCAAATAAAAAACACAATTCCATTCACAATAGTCACAAAAAAATGAAATACCTTGACATCTTCCTAACCAGAGCCGTGAAAGACCTTTACAATGAAAATTACAAAACACTGCTCAAAGAAATCAAAGATGACACACACAAGTGGAAAAATATTCCATGCTCATGGATTGGAAGAATCAACATTGTGAAGATGTCCATCTTACCTAAGTCAATCTACAAATTCAATGCAATACCCATCAAATTACCAGCAACATTCTTCTCAGACCTGGAAAAAACAACACAGGAATTCATATGGAAACACAAACGTCCAAGAATAACCAGAATAATCCTCAGCAAAAAAAACAAAGCAGGTGGTACCACATTACCAGACTTCAAACTTTATTATAAAGCTACAATCATCAAAACAGTTTGGTATTCGTACAGGAACAGGCATATAGATCAATGGAATAGAATTGAGATTCCAGAAGCAAAACCTCAATTTCTCAACCAACTCATCTTTGACAAAGCCCCCACCACCTACCACTGGGGAGAGGAGAACCTATTCAGTAAATGGTGCTGGGAAAACTGGCTGACCACATGCAGAAGATTGAAACAGGACCCCTATCTAGCCCCATGCACAAAGGTTAACTCCAAATGGATCAGAGACCTAAATGTTAAACCCCAAACCATAAGAACCTTAGAAAAGGAAGGAAATACCCTCATGGAAATCGGAACTGGCATCCAATTTCTGAACAAAACCCGAAACCCACAGATCATAAGAAAGAAGATAGACAAGTGGGATCTTATTAAACTGACAAGCTTCTGCAAAGCCAAAGAAACCATTAAGAGAGCAGGGAGACAGCCTACAGACTGGGAAAAAGTATTTGCCAACTCCATGTCTGACAAAGGCTTAACATCCTGGATCTACAAGGAACTCAAATGTGCTGAAAAGAAAAAAACAAACAACCCCATTATAAAATGGGCAAAAGATATGAACAAACACTTCACAAAAGAAGACATCCGAGCAGCCAACAAACACATGAAGAAATGCTCAACCTCAATAATCATCAAGGAGATGCAAATCAAAACCACACTGAGATACCACCTAATTCCAGTCAGAATGGCAATTATCAACAACTCAAAAAATAACAGCTGCTGGAGAGGGTGTGGTGAAAAGGGAACACTTGGTGTTAGTGGGAGTGTAAACTATTGCAACCTCTGTGGAAAACAGTGTGGCGATTCCTAAAAGCTCTAAAAATCGACCTTCCATATCACCCTGCAGTCCCCCTACTGGGAATATACCCTGAAGACCTCAAATCACTCTATAAAAAAGATACCTGCACACATATGTTTATCGCAGCATTGTTCACAATAGCAAGAACCTGGAAACAACCATGCTGCCCATCAAAAGAGGACTGGATTAAAAAAATGTGGTACATATACACGATGGAATACTACGCAGCCATAAAAAAGAACAAAATCATGAATTTCACAGCAACCTGGATGGAACTGGAGTCTATAATACTGAGTGACCTCTCACAGAAACAAAGATCCGAGTATCACATGTTCTCACTCATATAATGGACCTTGAACATCCAATGTAATACTATAAGAAAATGACTGACAGTACTGGGAAACTATGGTGGGGGAGGGAGATGGGATTAACAGTCGCAAATATCTGTCTGGGGATGGGGAAACACCTCTTATCAACAGGGTGCCTGAATGAAACATGATTGTACACCTAACCCTTAACTGTACCCCACAAAATCATAATAAAAAATATTGATTAAAAAAAAATGGCCGACTAGAAGCAGCTAGAGTGTGTTTCTCTTACGGAGTAAACCAAGGTAGAGTTATATATGCGTGTATTGCAAGTATGTATATCCAAATATATACATATACACTCATTTATCCCAATATATGCACAAATACATATATAGACATATATAATGTGAAATAATTATAAACATACAGGAAGGTATAAATATAGTACTGAGAAGTCCTCTGTACCAATGGCCCCCGAAGTGACGTCTTACATAACTATAGTCCATTATCACAACCAGGAAATTGCCATTGGCACAATATCAGAAACTAGTCCACAGACTTTGCTCAGATTTCACCAGTTTCTACATGTGCTCATCTGTTTATCTGAAAAGATGTCAATGTTTTCTACATGACTTGTCTCCTCCACACACTGAAGTGAGATTTTTGTCTTCATTAGCTTAGAGAGTAGTGAATGTGAGAGATGAAAAGGATGATTCTTCACTTCAGTCTCAACTATGGTGAGTCTGGACTTCAGGACAGAAGAACCCTGCCTGGCCTGTCCTTTGGGGAGCCCTGGTACCAAGGCCAAGCAAGGACTTTGAAAGGAGTACATAGCCCATCTCTTCCAGAAATTACAAAAAAAGTCATAAACACAGGAAAGTCCAACCTAACAGGGAAAGTGAGGTAGAGTTGGCCCTCCCGTCTCACCTGAACAGAAACTGAGGCCAGGTCAGAGTGTCCCAGGTGACACACCCTTACGCAGCCTGGACTGCATCCCTGCCCCACCATCTGCACTCTGGCAGATAGGGTGCAATTACTCTGGGGTCCTATCACTTTGTCACTCAGGCTGGAGTGCAGCCTTGACCTGCTGAGCTCAAGTGATCCTTCCTCCTTAGCCTTTCAAGTGACTGGAACCACAAGTGTGCACCACCACTCCTGGCTAATTTTTGATTTATTGTTGAGATGAGATCTCACCAATTTGCTTAGACTGGTCTTGAACCCCTAGGCTCAGGCAACCCTCTTGCCTCAGTCTCCTAAAGTGCTGAGATTACAGGCATAAGCCACTGCGCCCAGCCTCTGCTAATATTTTTCTTAAGAACACATCTGATGAGGAGATGACCAGCGAAAAATTAATTTTTTTCAAAGATGAATAGATACCCTGACTGCTTCAAGCACTATTTGATTAAGAAAATGTCACTTTGTGGAGCCATGAGTGAGTGAGCTGGGTCTCACTTAGAAAGTGTTCCCTAGTGGATTACATTTTAACCACTGTGCTCACTGAGCAGCTGCTATCTCTTTACCAGAGGCAAAGGATGATAAGCAACTCAGTGCAGCGTTCCAGGGCATGAAGAACAAAGGCTAACACACAGGTGAAAAAGGTCACCCAAAGAAGCAAATGCCACCTCCAGGTTAATGAGAACATATCTCCTAGGTCATGTGCCCTAATACACGAAACAGCAGTAAAAGCCCTCTGCACACTAGCACTGAGGACATGGAGATCCTTGCTAAGAACCCTTACAACAGCAAAGGGATGCTTTACATGAGTCCTTCTTAGATGAAGTCTTTGCTGTTTCCATTTTGAAATCACATCATCCTATTGGGGCCATGCAGAGACGTTCATGGTGACAAAATGAACAGTCCTAGAACGACATGACCCAGATGTCAGAGCCTAGGTGGGAGGAAGGTGGAGAGTATGTGGAGAGGGCTGGTGTGCAGATGGCAGGGCAGGGATGTAATCCAGACTGCGTGAGGGTATGCTACCTGGGACTATGTGACCTGGCCTCAACTTCCAAGCAGGTGAGATGGGAGGGCCAACTCTACCTCACTCTCCCAGTGAGGTTGACTTTTTCTACATTTATGACTTTCTTTGTAAGGTACTTTCTGGGAGAGATGGGCTGATGCTCTCCTTTTCTGGAAGAATCTGAGTGGGTCTCCCTGCAGGCCTTGTGCTGGGCAGAGCTAAGACATTCAATTCATCTCCCTTTTTGCTTGAATGTCCTTGTGCCCGGCTGCAAGTATGGCAGCAGAATCTCCACAAGTCTTATGTGCAAAAATGTCCTGGCATTCCTTTAGGCAGAGGCTGGGGAAGGGTAGAGACTGTGATTTGTACTTTTTATATATGAGTGACCCTTGAACAACATGGATTTAGACTTTGAGAGTCCATGTCTACACAGATTGTTTTCCAATAAATGTATTGGAAAACTTTGGAGATGTGCAACAATTTGAAAAAACAACAACCAGGTAGCACAGAAACATTTTTTTAAAAAAGAAAAATTAGGCCGGACTCGGTGGCTCAGCCTGTAATCCCAGTGCTTTGGGAGGCTGAGGTGGGTGGATTGCCTGAGGCCGCAGGTTTGAGACCTTCCTGGGCAACTTGGCGAGACCTCGTCTCTACAATTAATCAAAAAATTAGCCAGGCATGGTAGCACGCGCCTATAGTTCCAGCTACTTGGAAGGCTGAGACGGAAGGATCGCTGAAGCCCAGCAGGTCGAGGCTGCAGTGGCCGGGAACAGCCACTGCACTCCAGTCTGGGTGACAGAGTGAGACTCCAACTCAAAAAATAAACAAATAAATAAAAATTAAAAAAAGAAAAATTAAAGGTGTCATGAGTGCATAAAATATATGTATACACTAGTCTATTTTCTCAGATACTACCATAAAATACACACAAATCTACTAGAAAAAGTCAAAATTTTTCTAGACACACAAAAAATGAAATCTTCCTAACCAGAGAAGTGAAAGATCTTTACAACAAAAACTACAAAGTTCTGCTTAAAGGAAATCAAAGTAGTCACAAACAAATGGAAAAATATTCTATGCTCATGGATTGGAAGAATCAACATTGTTAAGATGTCCATCCTACCAAAGGCAATCTACGTATTCAATGCAATACCCATTAAATTACCAATATCATTCTTCTCAGACCTGGAAATGACAATATAGAAATTCATATGGAAACGTAAAAGACCACGAATAGCCAAAACAACACTTAGCAAAAGAAACAAAGCAGGAGGTACCACACTTCCAGACTTTAAACTTACTGTAAGGCTACAATAATCAAAACAGCACCTAGTACGAGTACAAGAACAGGCATACATACCAATGAAACAGGATAGAGATTCTGAAAACAAAACCTCAATTTCTCAACAAACTCATTTTCAACAAAACCTCCAACAACAACCACTGGGAAGAAAGAGGAGAACTTATTCAGTAAATGGTGCTGGGAAGACTGAAACAGGACCCTACCTATCACCATACACAAAAACCAACTCTAAATGGATCAAAGACTTAAATGTAAAACCTCAAATTATAAGAATCTTAGAAAATGCAGGAGACACCCTTACAGAAATTGGAATAGGTAACCAATTCCTGATCAAAAACCTCAAGAGTTCATGCCATAAGAGACCTCATCCAACTGAAAAGCGGGACAAGCGAGACCTCATCAAACTGAAAACTTCTGCGAAGGAAAAGAAGCCATCAAGATAGCAGGGAGACAGCCCACAGAATGGGAAAAAATATCTGCCAACTATATATGACAAAGGCCTAACATTCAGGATCTACAAGGAAATAAAACATGCTAAAGGGAAAAAAAAAAAACAACAAAACAGCCTCATCACAAAGTGGGCAAAAGATATGAATAGATACTTCTCAAAAGAAGACATACAAACGGTCAACAGATACGTGAAAAAATGCACGGCGTCACGAATCATCAAAGAAATGCAAATCAAAACCACACTGAGATACCATCTAGTTCCAGTCAGGATGGCCATCATCAATAATTCAAAAAAATAGATGCTGGAGAGGTTGCCAGAAAAAGGGAATGCTTCTACACTGTTTGTGGGAGAGTAAACTAATACGACCTCTGTGGAAAACAGTGTGGCAATTCCTAAAAGACCTAAAAATTGACCTTCCATATGACCCAGCAATCTCCTTTCTGTGAATATACCTGAAGGAACATAAATCTTTCTATAAAAAAGATACCTGCACATGCAAACTTATTGCAGCATTATTCACAATAACAAAAACATAGAACCAAAATGCTGCCATTGAAAGTGGACTAGATTTTTAAAATATACACATATATACAATTGAATATTACCCAGCCACAAAGAAGGACAACCTTATGGACTTTGCAGCAACTTGGATAGATTTAGAGTCTATAATACTGAGTGCTCTATCATAGAAACAAAGAACTGAGTACCACATGTTCTCACTTACAAGTGGACCCTGAGCATTTATCATAGTAAGAAAGGGTTTGGCAGTAGCGGGATGCTGCCAGGGAAGGGAGGGAGGATAAATAACATCAATAAGGGTAACTGATTTCAAACCAGGTGAAGTGGGGGCCAAAGGGAGACCCAGACTTTACCTGTACAATGACCACTTATCTACCTAATCTTGAATTGTACCCCATATATTTAAAATAAAAAAAGAAAAAGTTAAAATTTATTAAACATTACACACACAAATTCTTGCAGATTGTACAAGTTGCCATTTGCAGTCAAGAGAAATGTAAACAAATATAAACATGTAAAATTAAATTATAACTGCATAAAATTAACAATATTGCAGTATTGGAATAATTTTTTCCCCACTTAAAGTGCATGTCACACTCACTAATTTTCTCCACGTGAGCAGTTTTTCTTCCCAATAAATTGATCTCATGGTTCTTGCAAGTTTTTTCCTTCTATTTGGCAATATCATAAACCATGAGTAACACTGTGGGACCCATACGAGGTGTTGCTGGTGATGCTGGAAGGGCTCCCAAGAAGCAGAGAAAGTCATGACATTGCAAGAATAAGTGCTGGCTATGAACCATAGACTGAGGTCTGCAGCTGAGGCTGCTACCATTTCAGACAGATGATTCATCTTGTAAACAGACTACGTAAACTTATGGTATTGGCAGCTACAGTGCGTGCTGTAAATGTGTTTTCTCTTCCTTATGATTTTCTTAATAACATTTTCTTTTCTCTAGTTTACTTGAGTGATGGAATACAGCATATGATACATAAAACATGCAAAATATGTGTTTATCAGTCATGTTATTTGTAAGGTTGCAGCCAAGAGCTGGCTATGAGTAGTAAAGTTTTAGGGAATCAAGTTTTATAGAGAGATTTTCAACAGCACGGAGCCAGCATCCCTAACCCCCATGTTATACAAGGGTCAGCTAGAGTCTCAAAAGAATCTAACATAATCCTGTATGCAGTAAGTTGTCAAAGTAATAATGAATTGAACTAAATAAGAATGTATAAGTCTCAGAATTTATGCAACCTCATAATAGTGTACAGAGATAACTCTTTCTAATTCTTTTCTCAGTTCCTGCCATTCTTTCAGGTAGAAAATGACTTTTTTAAAAAAAAAATCAGGTTCTCACTCTGTTGCCCCAGGCTGAAGTGCAGTGGCACCATCATGGTTCACTGCAGACTTGACTCCCTAGGCTTAAGCAATCCTCCCACTTCAGCCTCCTGGGTAGCTGGCTCCCACCATCACATCTGGCTAATTTTTTGTTTTGTTTTGTTTTATAAAGACAAGTTCTCCCTATGTCGCCTAGGTTGGTGTCGAGCTCCTGAGTTCAAGCAATCCTACTGGGATTACAGGCGTGAGCCACCCTACCTGACCTTATTTTGAATTAGTCATCTTTAGAGCAAAAATCCCTCTAAGGGTGCCGTGTGGGATTCCTATGCACAATCTAGAACAATGCATTGCTTTATGCCTACCTCATGCTTGTGAAGCTAAACCATGTGGGAGCATGCCATGGTGGAAGTCCCTATGCCTCCACTCCAGAGTGGCTCACGAGTCCCTGTGCACCGCATGTAGAAACATGCCATGGCAGAAGTCCCTATGCCCCCAACCGTAAGTGGTGGCTGAGTTCCTATGCACTGCACCTGAGCAAGGCATTCCTCTTTCCTTCACACGCCACAGAATCAGATGCTGCTGGAGCAGTGCTCATCTTAAGAATCTGCTTAAGAATCAGGTGGTGGGCAACCCCTTAGGGTTCCCTCCCACTGTGGGAACTTTTCTGTCCTGCTTTAAAAAAAAAAAAAGAATCAGGTGGTGCCAAAGCCGCGCTCTGCTTAATGCTCACTGCGCTGTCAAGGTGCTGATATATTATGAAGGTGGAGAAGGATGTACGGTCAGAGGCCATCGGGAGGCGACCTGATTTACAAAATTATGTTTGTAGAAGCAAGTGCATTCCATGACTACCAGGGGAAAGGGAGCAAGAAGTAAAACAACACCACCCAGATTAAAACCAAAAACAATAGGAAAAGGAAAATTATGTGAATGTCTAATTTCTGGTCATGTCATTCCCAAGGTGCCTTATCCAGGAAGAAGTGCTAAAATAAGATCATATATGGAAATAAAAGCACATACTGAAAACATTATATGTTAGTAGAGTCTGTTTTATTTTTCCCAAAGTACTTTCTCAAATGCACCGATCTTGGCTCCTAAAAGACAATTCATATTATTTTGAGATAAAAGAAGTCTGCCCACTACTAATCTCTCAACTTACTTTCACTTTCTGGGTACTTTAATGAACTGAGCCTGTAAGTGAGACGGAGAGGGTCGAGGGAGGTGGTGGGAGACAGAGGAGAGAAGCAAGCTAGGCTGAAATAGAAAATTGGGAAATACAGGTAGGTCATCCCTGCTTCTCTGGTGGCACCAGAACAGTTTGTTCTTGAGAATTTTGCACAGTACTTCAATCCCAGAGAATTCTGCAGAGTTCCACCTAAGGCGACCTGGCTTCCACCTCCACGTTTTACCAGTTAATCTATAGGAAGGGATTTCATAGTCAGGAAAGAGAAATGGATGCTTTCTTGTCCTTTTTACAAATATAAAATAGAGAGATCAATTCAACTGCCCCCAAATATTTTTGAGCACTAAAATAGGAGGGTTTGGGTTTTTGTTTTGTTTTGTTCTGTTTTGTTGAGTCGGGATCTCACACTATTACCCAGGCTGGAGTGCAGTGACACAATCACAACTCGTTGCGACCTCAACTTTCTGGGCTCCGGTGATCCTACTGTCTCAGCCTCTTGAATTGCTGGATCTACAGGCACACACCACTACACTCAGCTAATTTTTAAATTTTTATAGGATGAGGTCTCACTATGTTGCTCAGGCTGGTCTTAAACTCCTAGGCTCAAGCAATCCTCCTGCCTCGAACTCCCAAAGGGCTAGGATAACAAGTGTGAGCCACCAAACCCGGCCTAAAATAAGAGTTTCAAAGCATACATTTCCTGGTCACTCTGCCAACCAGAGAAAAATACAGATTCAACAGTTTATATTGAGATAGATAATTTCCACTTAAATCTACCATGCTTGCTTTATTTCATGAGGATGAGAACATCATAACACACAATGAATTCATTTGGGGGGAATGATTGATATTTTGTAACATAATTTATCATTACAGAACACATGTGAGTGCACTGGGAATAAAGACATTTCAATACTAAGAAAATATTTCCACTTGTCAGATGCAATTTTGATTGTTTGGTAGGATGTAAGGATGTTAACAATAACACCTGTGAAAGTTGGTCATCTAAGCCCTAAACAGTGGCGTTAGTGGTTGTATGCTCTGTTAGCTGTGTAATCCCAGGTCCAGCCTCAGCCCCCTGGTCTTACAATGAGTATGATAATAGCATGGCTTGTTATAAAGCTCAAAGGAGATGTTAGACTTGGCGTTTGGAGAGGGTTCAGCGTAGAGAAGGGACTCAGCAAATGTGAGCTACTTCTATTATTGTAATGCTGGAATATTGCACAGCCATAAAAAAAGGACAGCATCATGGACTTTGCAGCAAATTGGATGAAGTTGGAGTGATTGATCTCAGAAACAAAGAACCTAATACCACATGTCCTTACTCATAAGTGGGCCCTGAACATTGATCACAATAGCACAAGGGAGGGATCAGCAGTTGTAGGACACTACCAGGGGAGTGTGTGTGAGGGAACACATAACAACACAAAGGTACCTGACCCTAAACCAGGGTAAGTGAGGACCAGTTGGAGGCCCAAACTTCACTTGCAAGTAGACTACTTATGCACCTAATCCTGGCTTATACCCCACATCCCTATTATCAAATAAAGTGATTTAAAAAAGGAAAGAAAGGGAAGGAAACGAGACTTAAAGGGAAAGATGATGGGCTGGGGTGAGGGAGGAAGAGGAGAGAGGCAGGTGACCAAGGGGGGAGATTGCTTTCACCATTTCCCAGCATCTATTGCAGATTCACTCTCAAACATTTTGTAAGATTCTTTATTCAAGGTAATGTTTGAACCCTTCGGGTCCAGTGGCATGGGCCTCTGAGAGAATAATTAACTTAATTGGACTGTCTTGTTTGGGGATGCATTTACTCTTAGGCAAGTCAATAACATTCTGGAATTGAGACACACTGTTTCCAGACACCACTGGCCAGTCCCAACATGGAGCATAAGGAAGTGGTCCTTCTGCTTCTTTTATTTCTGAAATCAGGTAAGACTTAAGGTTTATTTTACCTTAGTAATTACTTTTTCCTAGCAACGTAAAAAATAGATATGCTATGACTTCATGGGCAAGTTGTTTAATGTAGCTTTCAACTAATGAGATTCGCAGTTCAAAATCCAACTTATTATTGAGGAATTGTTCAAGAAATAAAAGTAATTTCTCTCTGAATACTGTCAGGGTGCTGAGATCAATGAGCAGAGAAAATGATGGGTGATTTTTCAAATCTAAATGACTGAGCCCAGATGGTGGCTAGTTTAGCTGAACAAAAATAGCTAACAAGACAGCTAACAACCCAAAGGTGGTTAATCTCTTTACCTGGTTCTCAGTTTGATTAATTTATGTCACTTGTTTAACATTTGTTTAATAAGGTGTCCTATTCCCCTTACTTCCAAATTTAAACAATGACATATCTCTTTGCGTGTACCTGTCCTTGACCAGTTCACGGGGTTGGACTGCTCATTTCTCTCTGTGTTGTGGCTTAAGTAAGGTTTTCCATAGGTAGAGGTTTGCTTTACCTGCATAATTGTAGATGTCCGGAGAAATCGCACACAACAATTTGTCAAATTATGTATACATATAGTAATTCAACACATACTCATTTAATGTTCAGGTTAGATAATACTTGTCTTCATACATACGTACATACATAGATCTGTGTGAGCATATTTACCAATACCAGATTATTTAGTAGATAGGATAGTATATTCATTTTGTAAATAAGAAAATCTACCCCTAGGAATATTACGTTATTTTTTCAATGACAAAACTTCCAAATCAAAGAAGTAAAGAAATCAACATTTAGACCAGGACTTTCCAAGAAGGAACTTTTCTTACTTTTTCAACACTGTTTAAAACTTTAGCAATATTCTAAACATGTCTGTGTAGTTCTTTTTTTGTTTGTTTGTTTTTTTAAAAAACTTCATTGAGATAAAATGCCGGGCTTGGTGGCTCAGCCTGTAATCCCGCACCTTTGGGAGGCTGAGGTGAGTGGATTGCCTGAGCCTGCGGGTTCAAGACCCGCCTGGGCAACAAGACCTCATCTCTACAATAAATCAAAAAATCAGCCGGGCGTGATAGCGCATGCCTGTAATTCCGGCTACTCGGAAGGCTGAGGCGGAAGGATCGCCAGAGCCCAGCAGGTCGAGGCTGCGGTGGCCGGGAGCAGCCACTGCACTCCAGTCTGGGCGACAGAGTGAGACTCCAACTCAAAAAAAAAAAAATTCCAATACATAATTTACCCATTTAAGGTATATTATCCAATGGTTTTCAATATATTTAGAGTTGTAAACAGTCATCACAGTATATTCTAGAATATTTTCATTACCATCACAAGAAATTTCATCTCTTTTGCTGTTACTCCTAATCTGCAACCCCTGACAACCTCTAATGTACTTTCTGCTTTTATAGATTTGCCTATTTTGGAAATAATATATATATATGGAAACCATACTTATGTTAGTAATTCTTTATATGAACAAAGTATATATACTTAAAATTCAATCTACGTTACCAGATAAAATTTTACAAGTTGTACTTTAGAATCAACTACATTTGTATTTAGTGGAAGCCATTCAAAGAAATATGAAAGAAAATTCAGAGCAGGAGGAGATTAAACAAAAAGAGTGTTGTGGAAAACACAAGAGTGATGTGTGTGTGTGTATGTGTGTGTGTGTGCGTGCATGCGCGTGTGCATGGGTACATGTGTGTGTTTAAGGGGAACATGAATAATCTATTTCAACTCAGGGAAGGTAGGACCTAGAACACTATGAAGTTTCTCAGTGGCCTACACCCAATGATTAGAACTGCTCTGCAACAAATTTAGCACATATTTAAACTAACCAGGGGGAACAATTCTCTCATTAGCTTTTTTTGAAAGGTAGGAATTTGACCTTGTTTTCCATGGAAGTGAGTTTCATCTTTCTACTGACAATGACCAGGGAGAGACAAAAAATTTCTTTTGTAGCTATAATCAGTAAGAAATGGATGAACATCTCACATTTCATAAATTACTAAGTCATTTCTAGTCCACACACAAGTATGCATACACCTGCACAAACATGGCGTTAAAAAACCACTATATTTATACAATACATTTGCTTTGGTAGCAGTATACATCAACAATTTTCCTATAATATAAAATTTCTTTTCTATTAAATTACTAGCTTAATGTTTCTTCAACAACAAATAAAACCTATTAAACCCCATTGTCATACGAGCCCTGAAGGTGAATAAGAAAACAAAAAAGACTTGGGGAAAATTTTTCAAATTAAAAAGAAAAAAAGAGTTCATTCTCTTTTGGGATATTTCTTTGGGACATCAGCTCCTCATTTGGGTCTTGAATCTACACTGTGAAACGTTATATCATGACACAAGTAAAGGTAACTCAAAGTGTGACATAAATGTCAATTTTCTCTTTTTGACTATCATTTGAAGCCTGCCCTACTACACTTCCCAAAAACTCTAAAAAGTTTAATTTTACTTTTGATATGTTGTTTCTTTCTGAAGTCACACCCTGACCTATAGAGTTTACCAAAGCACAACTCTACTTGGACATGAGAGTCCAGAAGGGAGAAAACTCAGGATGAAGACATGGATACAGGCCTTAAAATGTCAATTTCTCCATCATCTTTTGATACATCTATCAAATGGCTTTTGATGTACGAAGTTTAAAATACATCAGCCAACTGTTCAATAATTCATCCTTCCAGTTCGGAGCATCTTAACTTGAGGAAGGGCAAAGTCTCAGAAGTAGGGACAGGATGAACTTTGCATTCATTGATTAGAGCATATCCTCTGCCCTCCACAGACTATATATTTCCAGGTGTGCAGGAATAGTTTTTCTCAGAATGAGAATCAGACCCTTAACGAACCTTCCTACTGGCAAATTTTCATCAACATACACATGTGCTCCAAGTGTCTCTGCTTTAAAAAACACTCCCAAGACTGCCCATTCCCTGGAGGATGCACTCCGCTCAGAGCCAGGCTTCCCAGAAAAGCTGTCTCCTCCGGCAGCTCCCTCTGCTCTCCTGGTCACTCTTTAACCCACTCCATCTGGCTTTGGCCCCCACCACTTCCCTCAAAGTGGTCAAGGTGGCCATGTTGCCCAATTCCATGGAAACTTTGCTATCTTCATTTTATTAACCTCCTTTGGCCTCTCGTGAAAATCACTAGCATTCTGTGCCAAAGGATGGGGGACATGTCTAGGCCTGGGATAGAGCCACCAATGCTTGCAAGGTGCTCTGTGGAGCCGAGGGACAGGGGCACTCTGCAACCTTGTGGTGGGAACACAGCTGAGGCCCTCTTGGCCGCTATCTGCAGTGACAAAATTTGGACAGATTCTTTGCCTCAGATTTTATCTCATAGAAGAATCAAGGGCAGTATTTGTCCATGCTCTGCTTTTTACAATTTCCTCTTAAATGTCAGACACTTGTCCACATCATGGAAAAAATTATTTCTTCCCAATTAATAGCAATGTGTCACTATGCTAAGCCAGGTCTTGTATTATGGGTGAGATTCTTACCTTCCTTTTTGCCCCAAGGTGGGACCATAATCACCATAATTTAGCTCAGTTCTTTCTTTCTTTATTTCTTTTAAAATTTGAGTCTTACTCTGCCTCCTAGACTGAAGTGCGGTGGCCCAAACACAGCTCACTGCAGCTGCAGCCTCAAACTCCTGGGCTCAGGTAATCCTCCCTCCTCAGTCTCCTGAGTAGCTGAGACTACAGACAGGCCTGAGCCACCACCCCGGCTTATTTTTTTATTTTTATTTTTTGTAGAGATGAGGTCTTTCTATGTTGCCCAGACTGGCCTCAAACTCCTGGGCTCAAGCAATCCTCCAGCTTTGGCCTCCTGGGTGTGAGCCACTGTACCTGGCCTCAGTCTTGCCAAATTTTTTGTATCTTGAGGAGGAACCATTCAGCAAATGATTATCACCGGTTAAAGTGACAGTGTCACAACCAAAGAGTATATGGTTGAAAAGCAAACCACGGCTTTCAAGTTCCATTTATGCCCAGAGAGGACAAATCATCTTCAACCTTGGTCACATAATTGCCACTAGTGGTGTCTTACTCTTCTATCATGTCATGGCACTCAATAACGAGTAGATAAATATTTTTATTTCAGGTTTTATATCCATTCATACAGTAACATAGACATTGTCACATAGTTTTAATGAATTTATCAATCTAGTTAGTCTTTTAATATATTATGCTCTGTGAATGAAACTGTTTACCTGTTAAAACTTTTTTTTTTTTGAGTCAAAGTCTCATTCTGTTACCCAGGCTGGAGTACAGTGGCAAGCTCACGGCCACTGCAGTCTCGACCTGCTGGGCTTAGGCGAGACTTATGTTTGTCTTCCAAAGTAGCTGGGATACAGGTGCACGCTACCATGCTCAGTTATTTTTTTGATTTATTTTACAGACCGAGGTCTCGCCTTGTTGCCAAGGCTGGTGTCAAAACTTTGAGCTCAGGCAGTTCTCTTGTCTCCACCTCCCAAAGTGCTGGGATTACAGGTGTGGACACTGCGCCCGGGGCTGATGAAACTTTTTTATTCACAGCTACTCACTCTGCTTTCAATAAAGCAGCAAATTTTATTCAGTTGATACAATGCAAGTAGATTTGAAAGTCATGATAATGAAAGAATGGCATTGGTTGATTTTTATCAGTTGTTCAACTTTTATCCTCCATCTTCAGGTCAAGGAGAGCCACTGGATGACTATGTGAATACCCAGGGGGCCTCACTGTTCAGTGGCACTAAGAGACAGCTTGGAGCAGAGAGTGTAGACGAATGTGCAGCAAAATGTGAGGAGGAAAAGGAATTCATCTGCAGGTATTTTCATTATCATTGAACCTGTGCAAATATCTCTTATTTTGACTGCAAGTGATTTACTCAGAAATTTATTAACAAGCACACAATGTAAGAGGAAAGAGACATTTATGGAATTGGAGTTTGGAACTCCATTTTCTCCCAGTATCTGAAACTATACCAACTGCTTCTTAAGATTTACTACTATAAGGTATCCAGAAAAATACCCCAAATGAAGTTTTTTATTTTTATACGTCATAAACATTAGCAGCCAGTGTTCTGAGCTCTAGTTTCTTTTCTTTTTTTTTTTTTTTTTTGAGTTGGAGTCTCACTCTGTCGCCCAGACTGGAGTGCAGTGGCTGCTCCCGGCCACCGCAGCCTCGACCTGCTGGGGCTCTGGCGATCCTTCCGCCTCAGCCTTCCAAGTAGCTGGAACTACAGGTGCGCACTACCACGCCCAGCTAATTTTTTGATTTATTGTAGAGATGAGGTCTCGCCAAGTTGCCCAGGGGGGTCTCGAACCCATGGGCTCGGGCAATCTACTCACCTCAGCCTCCCAAAGGCGGGGGATTACAGGCTGAGCCACCAAGCCCGACTTGAGCTCTAGTTTCTAACTTCATCATCAGTAAAGTGTATTGAGGGTCATATGAATAAAAGTGTCCTAGATGTAGTTGAGCGAGGAAGTGTAGACACAAGACCCAGTGCCTGTCCTTTTGTATTTATGATGTAGTCATAGAAACTGGATATAATGTAAACAAACAAAAAGGCCAGTCCAGGCAAAGTACTGCAAAGAGGCTTTATCTATGCATGCTCCACACAGAAAGAACAATTCCAGGTAGAGGCAGCAGGAGAAGGCATCAGGGAGGAGGTGGGAACTGAGCTGGGTTTTGAGAGAGAGGGAGCCCTTGACAAGTATCCAGAAGGCAGGAAGTTACCTTGGGCAGAGAGGCACTCTAGGTAGGGTGAGGCACAGCACTGTACCCTCTGATAGGGAGCAAGAATAGACCAAGTCATCTGAAGCGAAGGCTTTCATGTAGTTGGTTAGGTAGGAAAGGGAGCTGTGGACAGCTTTGAAAACTAGACTGAGACTCCATGGCAGGACCACATGAATGGGGAGTGGAGGGTGAGGTGATGGGAGGGGGCAATGTGAAGGCCAAGGTTACACAGAAATGATTGGAGTATGGAAACAGGTTCAAAGAAACCAGAGTTACTTCTTCCCAACACAGAAACAAATATTCTGGTGCTTAAGAAAATAAATGAAGAAAGAGTAAAGTGGTTGAGGCAGAAAGAAAGATAAAATTAGGAGGGGGCGAAGGCAGAGGTATAAGAAAACAAAAATAATGACCATGTTGATGTACTATGCACAGTACCTCATTAAGGCTATGGAAAAAAGGCAACGATTCTGAGTTCTTGATCCCTCAAGAGGTAAAATAATCCTTAGAGTGTCTTACGTATTAATAAACAATTATTGCCCTTAACTAAAGACAAACATTTAGTATATGCCCTGATTCTTTTCTGCAGGTCATTCCAATATCATAGTAAATGGCAACAATGTGTGATAATGGCTGAAAACAGCAAGTCTTCCTCCATTATTAGGATGAGAGATGTTGTTTTATTTGAAAAGAAAAGTACGTATGTTTTCTTCTTCCTTCTCCATTCCTCTTCTTCCTCTTTTATTTCTTCTATTTATGAATCTAGAAGATGAGGGCACTGTGGCATAGTGAAATTGAACTCTGAGTTAGGACTGGATTTGGTCATTAATCAGCCATGTAAACTTGTGTATATTATTCCACCTCTTTGGTTTCATTTTTTATTTGTTTGTTTGTTTGTTTGTTTGAAGAACGAAGGAATTGGATTTACAAAATCAATTCTACCTCTAAGATCCTGAACAAGATATTTGACATTTTATTATTTTTTATAAGAAGAGATGGGACATCTAAATGAAACAGATCTTGGCTTCTTATTCTGTGGGGTGCCCATGGTCCTTGGGCCCTAATTTCTGAACTGAAACATTGCAAAATAGAAATGCTGAGGTGTTTTTAATCCTTAGTAACATTTGGATAGGGACAGCATTCCTTATTTTTATTAAATTGTCCATGTTTTTGGGGGTCACGGTCTATATTTTCCTCAGACTCTGAAATACTGTCTTTAAAAAATACACAAAAGTTTCAGTTCCTTTTCTATAGCTTTTTCTGAAATGTGGATCAATAGTCCCACTGTTTGGGATAAGGGGTGATCTGGAGTACAATGGCAATTGCATGCCTTTTTAGATATGCAAAATTTCCGTTAGGTGTGTATGAAGACTTCAATGGATATATGACACTTTAAAAACTGTTTCCTAGACTCTATTATTGACTGGGTATCAAGACCATGAATAATAATTTAGCTCTCCAAATACTCTGCACCACAGTGTTACAAAGGGCAAGAAATAACCTAGTTCTTACATCCTTGGCAATAACTTGGCAACACTTTTCTACCACGAAACTTTCAATATGAAGTTTAAAAGTATTTCTGTAGGTCAGGTTTATTTCTACGCATCGACTCATCTTCTTGGGCTTCATTAGCAGTACCTCTGTTATTCTTTCTTCTTGACTACTGTTTCTCTCTAATTCTTGAGTTTAAAATTCAAATTTTATTCATTGGTGTGATTATTTCTTATGAGCAGTGAGTGAGAATTAATAGGATCATTTATTACCCACCAGATTAAAAGAACCAAAAACCCTGGTGGGATTCTCTTTACAAAATGATAACATTTAAATATGTCATTTGTAAATTGTTAACCAGAAGGGACATGGGAGTGACTGTTAGGCCTAGTTTGAAGTCTGAAGTTTGAGGGCTTAGTTTGCTTGTTTTCAAGGTGACAGAAGGGAGCAAGAGGTTATATAAACTCTGGCGGGTACATACAAACAAAAGAGAAGCAAAAAGTCAAAAGTCAGCCATTTTTTGGTCCTTGTTTCCTTACTGTGGAATATTGGCCTGCTTCTCATTTACTTGTCAGGGTTTTGCTGGGAGCAGTCAATGTCAGACCACACTTACATTGTCACTTGCCCTAGCTCCACTGCTACAACCCAGGTCCAAGCCCTCATCACCTCTGGCCAGGGCAATCCCTAGCCCCTCTGCTTGTAGCTGCACAAGTGATCACTTAGAAACGTACCTTCCCTGCTTAAAGCCCTTCCTGGTGCACTTAGAATACAATCCAGAGGCCCGTGTGGTGGCTCACACCTGTTATTCCAGCACTTTGGGAGGCCATGGCAGGATTGCTTGAACTCAGGAGTTTGAGACCAGCCCAGGCAACTTCATCTCCACCACCAAAAAAAAAAAAAAAAATTAGCTGGACTGGGTGAGTGGTGCACACCTGTAGTCTTAGCTACTCAGGAGACTGAGAAGGGTGGATCCCTTCAGCCCAAGGGTTTGAGGCTGCTGTGAGGCATGACTGTGCCATTGCATGCCAGTCTGGGTGACAGAGTGAAATCCTAACTCAAAATAAAATAAAAATCCAAATACTTCCTGAACGCTAAATAGCTCTGAGTCCACCCTGGGCAGCTGTTGGTTCATGAATCTTTTCTGGGCTTATCTCTGTTTCTTCAACACACCAAGCACATGTTCCCTGCCTCGGACCTTCTTCACCTTTGCCTTGCTATTCCAGCTCCATCTCATCTTCTAGGTCTCAGCATCACCTCCTTTTCAAAGTCTCCCCAGCCCCTGTGTCTTCCTTTCACAAAGTACCCCCAATTTACAATTTTGTAAACTATGTCTACTGCAATAATAAGTCCCACTGAAGGGATATTTGTAAACATTATACATAATGTTGGGTAAAGAACATTGTGTATGTATGTATACATGTATTGAGACGGGGTCTCACCCTATCGCCCAGGCTGTGGTGCAGTGGCACCATCATGGCTCACTGCAGCCTCAAACTCCTGGGATCAGTCGATCCTTCTGCCTCAGCTTCTGTTGTAGCTAGGACTACAGGCGTGTACCACCACACCTAGCTAACTTTTAAAAATTGTTGATAGAGACGAGGTCTTGCTATGTTGCCTAGGCTGGTCTTAACTCCTGGGTTCTAGCGATCCTCCCAACTCGGTCTCCCAAATTGGTGGGATTACAGTTGCGAGCCACTGCATCCCATCAGGTGAATAACATTAGATTGTATATTAAAAGTACTTCCCCAGGTGATTGATTAATACATTTTAAAACTTGGCTAAAGCAGAAAATCTTAAAAGATGATTTAAAACACACATTAGCATCAGCAACTCTTGAGGTAGACTAGAGGCTGTTTTCTTTGAGTATGGGGCCACTAGCAAGAGTTTGAGACCAGCCCATAATCAATGCTCTAGTGCCATATACACAATACTTGTCTTCCTTAACATTGAATTGGAGCAAGACCTAGACATCGATCAATCAATCAGAGTGTGTAACACCTTAACATTTTCATTGTTCTCCAAACTTACATCCTCAACTACTTGAGTGGGCTGCCCTCAGTGGATTGGACAGCAATTTTTAAAAAGTGATTTTGATTTTACTCTTTCTCCACCTTAAAAGCATTCAACTTTGTTAAAACAGTACAAGAGCTTTATTTCGTTTCATATTCATTTCTCAGTTCAGATGATCTTTAATTAAATATAACAGTATAAGAAAGTTGGAAAGTACAAACAAATGACTCTGGGTAAGCACACCTTTTACAGAAGAGAGCCCATTGGCTAGGTGGTGAGTTGGTTGAGTAGAGATTGGTTGAGAACTTTCACTCTAAACACTTACGGGGACCATCATGTTATAACCCTTGTGTGGCACTTTTCTCATGTTACTGGGAGCCTGAAAAAAAGCAGAAGTGGCTGGGAACTCCTTTAGCCTCCGAAAACCCTGTTCCCTCCACCCCCCACTCCCCCTCCTGTCTATAAGGCCCCATCCTTATTCTCCTGCTCCATCCATCACGCTGTTTATTTCCTCACCACGAAGTCATCTCATTCTCCATTTTGTTCCCTTGACCACTTCCTGTAACCACCCCGCCCGACCCCACTGGAACGTAAGGTTGAGAGGATCAGGCCGCGACCTGCTCGGTCTCCATGTGTCCCCAGCACCTCGCTGGGGCCGGATACACGGAGGGCTTGGTAAGTGGCTTTTGAACGCACCAAAGTGCAGAGCGGCTCCACGGGACTCCTTTCATGGGTACAAAAGACGAGCTCCGAGAGTGCAGAGCAGAGCCCGCCAGGAAAGGGCTTCTGGGGTGTGAGATCTTCCTCTCCGTGTGACCACGCTGTGCAGACCTCCTTCTGAGGTTTCTTGTCGTGAAAAACTCTGACTGCTGTGTGGATTTCCTTTCAGTGTATCTTTCAGAGTGCAAGACTGGGAACGGAAAGAGTTACAGAGGGACCATGTCCAAAACCAAGAGAGGCATCCCCTGCCAAAGATGGAATGCCACCTTCCCCCACAAACCTAAGTACGACTTGCTTTTCCGCTTGGGTTCATCTATTGTCCAGGTGGCCTTTTTGTGTCCCTAAGGGAAGGCTCCAGGACCCTTTGGGTACCAAAATGCGCAGATGTTCAGGTCCCTTATATAAAATGGCACCATGTGTGCATAAAACCCAAACACATCCTCCTGCATACTCTAGATAATCTCTAGATCATTTATAATCCCTAATACAATGTAAGTGCTATGTAAACAATTGTTATGCTGTGTTTTAAAAAATGTATTAATTATTATTGTTTTTTTCCCCAATCTTTTTGATCCATAGTTGGTTGAATCTGTGGATTCGAACCAGTGGATACAGAGGGCCAACTGTATTTAGAATAATTTCATTATTTCTAAATCAAACCAGAACATGTGAATAAGCAGATAGAAAGAACCCTTTTGCTGCTGCTCTAGAACTGATGTTCAATTATTTGTAGCATGAAAGTAAAAAATGGTTGCTTTCTATTTACTCTTGTGTATAGAGTTGTCTGGAAGACCTATGGTAATGAAGGATGCCTTGCAAAAAGAACAATAAAACTATAAATTTTAGACTGAGTCTGAGAAAGGAGTAAAGATGACCATGCTTAGGACTGAATTAAACAAATCTAATAATCACGTTAGAATTTGCATCATATGTTCAACTCAACATGGGGAGCAAAAGAGCAAATGAAATATACAAATGAAAATGAAATATACATGAACTATCAATCTTGCAACTTGCCTATTATTTATTTTAGTGTCTTTTTTTTTTTTGTACTTTTACTAATTTGATGTTAGTTGGCATCAAGTTCTCAATAACAACACTTATCAGCTAGGAATTGGTTGTCTGCTACTGGGCCCCCTGTGCCAAACAGATTGCCCTTCCTACAGCCCTATGGGATGAGTAGGTCAAACATTCCTAGTAGATAAAGAAAAATGGTTCAACCAAATAGTCAAATCATAGACCATCAGGGGCCTTAGGGATAGTCTTGGCCATTTTCATGAGCTAATGTAGGCTCATCCTACAGGTTCTGAGAGGGTGGGGGTTACCCAAATCAGGTACACAGAAGAACCAGACATCAAACCTGCCTTTTAAGACTCTAAGTCTTGCACTTTTAACCTAATTTGTTGTCTCTATATAGCAAATGAGCTTAACTCCCTCCCCCACCCCCATTAATTCAGGCTGCATTTCAGAGAGGACTCAACCTTTGGATCAGATTGACTTTAAATTCTTGATCTGCTCCTTAACCTTAGGCAAGTTTTGTTTTGTTTAACGTTGCTGCTTTTGGTTTTCTTATCTGTAAAATATAGCTAATAACCCCTTTTTCTTTTTTAACTTTATTAAGACTGAAAGAGAGTATAGCAAGTTTTAATGTCATGCCCAGTGCATAGTTCACATGGACAAGATGGTATTTACTAGTATTTTAACAGAGAGAAGGGCAATTGACAAAAGCAGGTGTTTGGAATTTATCAAGATTTGGCAGGCTTTTGTGGCCTTTATATTTCTACTGACTGTTCACTAAAAATACCTTTGCTCTGCTTCTGAGACTTAGCTGCCAATAGAGTATTAATGCTAATGTAATAATAGAGTAATAATGTAATAATAGAGTAATAATGTAATAATAGAGTAATAATGCTAATGTATCTGAAGCAGCCCATCTATAGGGAAATTGAAAATCTGATAGCACCCAGTGCTACAGTTCCTGGCTGGAATGCATTTGGACAACAGAAACTTCCATCCCAGATGGGAAATAGCATCTCCTTCTGCCTTGCTGACAGCATGCTGACTTCTAGGATATAGTCAACCTGCTTCTTGCCATCCTCCCCAGCTTCTCACCTAGTACACACCCCAATGAAGGCCTGGAGAGGAACTACTGCAGGAATCCCGACAATGACGAGCAGGGGCCCTGGTGCTACACGACTGACCCAGAACAGAGATTCGACTACTGCGACATTCCCGAATGCGAAGGTCAGGAATGGCGCTAGAAAATGTTTTCATATCTGCCCTTCACTGACAATTTGCTGAAAAACCACTTTCCACAGGGATAGCACTAATAATCAATTAGTGCTATGCATGATAAAATAGACTAATGTATTCACCTCTCAGAAAGGAGCAAAAATTTGTTCAGACCCCCAGTATTGACGAACATTATTTATTTATTTATTTTATAGGCCAGGCTTGGAGTGTAGTGGTATGATTATAGCTCACTGCAAACTTAAACCCCTAGGCTCAAACAATCCTTCTACCTCAGCCTTCTGAGTAGTTGGGACTGTAGACATGTACCACCATGTCTGGCCCATATATTTAAATTTGTTTATTTATTTATTTATTTGTAGACACAGGGTCTTACAATGTTGCCCAGGCTGGTCTTGAACTCCTGGCCTCGAGCAGTTCTCCCACTTCATCTTCCCAAAGCACTGGGATTACAGGCAAGAGCCACTACACTCAGCCTGGCCTAAATTATTTTTATTAAAATGTTATGTAAACATGTACAAATATAAAACTAGATCTAAACTCTAAATACAAATTTCTTATGCTTAAAGCACTTACACAGTATAAAACCCCCCAAAATATTTGCAATGAAATAGTTAAAATAAAACCACAGCATCAATAAAATTCAAATAACATAACTTCAATGTGGCAGACTTTGTTGTTTCGTTCACGCAAAGCAATGAATCAGTTTTTAAATCAGCAATCTGTTATTTTAATAGACCAACCAATTTGATAGTGCACTTCCAAGGGCAATACTAAAAAAAAAAAAAGAAAATATCATACTGAAAAAACTGTCTTCATTTCATATTTCTGGCTACCTTTATTCATGCCAGGTGAGAATAAAAAAAGGTGATATTTACCCAACATTGTGGGTATTGTATATGTGACAACTCTGTTCTCCCATCACTTTGAGCTATTTTGGCCATGAGGATTTTTTTTTTTTTTTTTTTTGAGTTGGAGTCTCACTCTATCACCCAGACTGGAGTGCAGTGGCTGCTCCCGGCCACTGCAGCCTCGACCTGCTGGGCTCCGGCAATCCTTCCGCCTCAGCCTTCCATAGCTGGAACTACAGGCGTGCGCTACCACGCCCGGCTAGTTTTTGATTTTATTTTATTTTATTTATTTTTTTTTTTTTTTGAGTTGGAGTCTCACTCTGTCACCCAGACAGGAGTGCAGTGGCCGCTCCCGGCCACCGCAGCCTCGACCTGCTGGGCTCCGGCGATCCTTCCGCCTCAGCCTTCCAAGTAGACGGAATTACAGGCATGCGCTACCACGCCCGGCTGATTTTCTGATTTATTGTAGAGATGAGGTCTCGCTGCCCAGGTGGGTCTCGAACCCGCGGGCTCAGGCAATCCACTCACCTCAGCCTCCCAAAGGCACGGGATTACAGGCTGAGCCACCGAGCCCGGCTTTTTAATTTTATTGTAGAGATGAGGTCTCGCCAATTTGCCCAGGTGGTTCTTGAAATTGTGGGCTGAGGCAATCCACTCACCTCAGCCTCCCAAAACGCTGGGATTACAGGTGGAGCCACCGAGCCCAGCTGAGGATCTTTTATTTGTACACGGTCTTACGGACCACGTGGCTCTTAAGTGTCATGAATGCCTCATTTCTGTATGAAATCTACCCCTATTTTCCTGATTACCCCATACAAATGTAAGTCATGCATTACTTTGCGTCACCACATTCCTTCAATAATTCCAAGTCAAAGCTTCAGTTTTGAAACATTTAAGAAAGCAAAAAATAGCCAGTCTTGCTTTTCAACAATATAAAGAGAAGTGCTGTCACTTCAAGTGAACATCGTTCTCCAGTGAAGCCACGTGCACAAGCAAAAACTCCAGCACTAAAATCCTAAAATGGGACAGATTATTGGGCAGTCAACCGAATGATCAAAATAATCTCACACAAATGTTTACAGATAGCTATTGAAATGAGGACACCAAATATTTAATGGCAAACTTACAGATTTCTGAGACTATGT
Source organism: Carlito syrichta (assembly GCF_000164805.1). Classification (NCBI taxonomy): domain Eukaryota; kingdom Metazoa; phylum Chordata; class Mammalia; order Primates; family Tarsiidae; genus Carlito; species Carlito syrichta. The sequence goes on from NW_007253909.1 coordinate 100,628, forward strand.
CCACCTGCCTGCCTCCCAACCTATATCTCCCTGCGTAAGGACATGGCATTATGGAAATGTTGAATTTAGTCATGACTACAATAGTCAAGGGGCTATTGACCAAAATATACTGATTTTACCTTTGGAAAGAGAGAGTGACATTTCGGGTTGTGTCAACATTAGGAGTCCTTATTGCCAATCGATTAATAGAAATTACCTGTGAACTTGGGATAAGTAGTATTTGAGTGAATGGGATTCTGGTTTTTGCTCTCTATTTGGTTTCATCCATTTCAGTTTCTTTTTTTCCTCCCTCTCCTTCTGCCCCACTCTGACCAGATGAATGTATGCATTGCAGCGGAGAAAATTACGAAGGGAAAATTTCCAAGACCATGTCTGGACTGGAATGCCAGGCCTGGGACTCTCAGAGTCCACATGCTCATGGATACATTCCTTCCAAGTAAGTTTCACTGGGAGCAACATTCCATGCCTAAGTCTCTGCAGCTCTATCCGACATTCATGGTTATTTAGATATATTAGCATTCCTCACAAAACGAACATCTGATGATGATTTTGAATTAGAAAGCTGGCATCCTTCCACAAGACTGCAGGTGAGACTTGTTACTCAAAATGTAGTCCGTGGACCAGAAGTGGTGATACCATCTGAAAGTTTGTTATCAGTGTAGAATCTCGCACCTTCTAAGTCTTTTTCTTTCTTTCTTTCTTTTTTTTTTTTTTTTTTTTGAGTTGGAGTCTCATTCCGTCGCTCAGGCTGGAGTGCAGTGGCATGCTCACGGCCACTCCAGCATCAAGCTGGGCTCAGGCAATCCTTCCACCTCAACCTTCCATGTAGCTGGAACTACAAGCGTGCACCACCATGCCTGACTAATTTTTTGATTTATTGTAGAATGAGGTCTCGTCAAGTTTCCAGGCTGTTCTCGAACCTATGGATTCAGGCAATCCTCACACTTTGGCCTCCCAAAGTGCTGGGATTATAGGCTTGAGCCACCGCGCCCAGCCCCTCTAAATCTTAATCCTTTGTGTTAACACCTTAAAATCTGTATTAAGAACTTTGGAGAGATCTTGCGTGTATGTTTTCCAATATTTCCCTTTTCTCTTTACTCTTTTTTTCCCTTTTATACCAATGAAATTCAAGCCTTCTTAAAACCTATTATCATTATGGGTTTTGGGATTCCCCTAATGTTATATGTATATTTACATCAGTGTATTTTTCTGGGATTAAGATTTGAAACTTCTACCAGATTCTCAAGGGAAAATTAATTTAAAATAATAATAAGATTCTTGCTCTAGAAAGTCATGATGGCACCTAGAGTAAGGTTTTGTGGATGCTCTGTTTCACCTTAATTGTACTGAAAATTAATTGTACTGGAAAGACCCCACTGCTGGTCTTTCTCTTCACTCTATGGTGACTGCAGGACTATAAAAGGCCTTATAAGACCTGCAGAAGTGAGAGGAAGGCACAGATTTCACTGTGGAAAACAACTCCACTGAATTTGTGCATCTCCCATTTCACATAGCAGGCTTAAAACATAGCAGTTGCCGTTTTCCTTCAAAGGAGAAATATGGTAAAGACCTAAGGGCCCAAAACTGAGTAAATTCACTTCCACGAAACCAGGAGGAGAAGAGGATTGCTTAGCTGACTGCTTTTCTATCCTGGCTAAGCATTTGCGATCTCAGAAAGGGAGCCCAGAGGGCCACCAGGCATGGTCTACATCTGACAGCCTTAGTCACTGGGTCTGCCAAGGAGGGCTCACTGGCTGGTATTGCACCGCCAGGCACTCACAGGGACACAGCTTCTCCCTCTGGGTCTCTTTAAGCTTCCAGGATAGCAGGATCAGAGCTAGGAGACCAGAAGAACCACTCCTTTAAGATATAAAGATGGCCACTTCTTAGTTATATTAAGTACTAGATGACTATCTTTAGACGGGGAGCTCTTGTATTTTACAAATTGGTATTATTTGCAGCTGAATAACTGGAGATTTCTTACATCAGTCTTCCAGATGGCCAAAATGATAAGGTTACTGATACCGTTCAGTGATTTTTGCACAGCAAAGTGTTAGAAAAATAGTCTTTGGCAGCTGGGTGTGGTGGGCACACACCTGTAGTCAGAAGGCTGAGGCTGAGGTGGGAGAATCACTTGAGCCCAGGAGTTCAAGGCCAGCCTGGGCAACATAGCAAGACTCTGGTTCTAATTTTAAAAAGTAATAAGTATTTAGAATACTGAACCAATCTTTCTTCCTAATTGCCATCTTTTTGAGGACAGCCTTCATCCAATTACCTCCAGGGTGCCTGATGATGCCTAGCACACAGCAAGTGCTCAATGTTTGCTCACTTGATACTCATCCATTAATCTAGATGTTCAGTGCTGTTTAAATCTTTCTTGCCCATTCAGATTTCCCAACAAGAACTTGAAGATGAATTACTGCCGTAACCCTGATGGGGAACCCCGCCCTTGGTGTTTTACCACCAATCCCAACAAGCGCTGGGAGCTCTGTGACATTCCCCGCTGCAGTAAGTAGGGCACCTGCTCAGCATTCTAGGATCTTGACCAACTCTTTTCTTGAAATCAAGAAGAAAACATGAATGAGTGCCTGAGAGCGGCACCTCAAGAGTGGCCTGCAAGGCCTGAGGGATAGTCATTACTCTTTATTTTATGGCTCTTTGAAAACAATGCTTTGGTTACTGTAGGTAATTGATCAGAGCATCCATTTTTCTAGCAAAGACCTCTGCCTCTTATGAGTATACTTAAATTCAGGGTCTTGAGTGATATCGTTGATATTCAGCTTTTGTCTTTGCTAAAGAGAAATGACACACACACTCTCCGGTATGTGAATTTTATTACCAACCAGAATTCTTTCTAACTGTTGCTTTGTGAATAAAGAGGAGTCTGTGAATGTCCAGTTTTTTCAACTTGGGGAACAGCAGGGAAAGAGAGTTCAGGAGAAGATGAAACAGTAGACCTAGAAAAGAGATGCAGAAGACACAATTTGTATGATATTTTCCTTCTCTGAGAATTTGAAGCAAAGGACTAAACATTTAGAGAAAGGCAGTCATCAAAGTGAAAAAGGACTCAGGGAGGGCTGGCTTTCCCTCCTTTGTTCTAACAACCATCCATAGGGAAGCTGAAGTTTCTTAGGCAGTCTCCCCTTTTGTGAACATCAGTTTCTCTCTTTGTCTTCTTCATTTTCTCAAGAACATCTTGCTTTCTGGATGGAAACATTTGCTGCCTTCTTTCCAGGAACCCTTTCTCTGTTGTTTGGTTTTATGGCATATTGAGTGTCATTCAGTTATGTTTACTCAGTGAATAACTTATTTTTCATAAGAAAGCTTGGACCATTGGTTTATGTAACAATTCAGGGTGGGAGTAATACATATTGATACTTACCATGTGTGGCAAACTGAACAAAGAGAATCAGAAAGAAGCTTCTACCCAAGAGTCTATTCCTGGGGGAGTTCCTCCTGAAGGGGTCTCACAGGCTTAGATTCTACTAAGTCAGTTTCTTCTGAAGATGCTAAACAATTTTCAGGAGCCAAATTTGGAAAGAGGATGAGTGGGAGAGAAGACAGGCCAAAGCACCCTGTACCCATCTTTCTCTAGCACCCACCTGTGCATTCTTTATTTTAAAAATATTCACTATAATTTATTTTCCGCATTCAAGCAACACCCCCTCCACTTTCTGGTCCAACCTACCAATGTCTGAAGGGAAGAGGTGAAAACTATCGCGGGACAGTGGCCGTCACTGTGTCCGGGCACACGTGTCAGCGCTGGAATGAACAGACCCCTCACACACACAACAGGACACCAGAAAACTTCCCCTGCAAGTAAGTCCTCTCTGGTCTCATTCCCTCTCTGCTGCTATGGAATGTGAAACCTCATTGACTTTGCCTTAGCTACTACAGGAACCCAGGATTAAAGTATTCTGGAATGGATACTGATCAAGTCATATGCAAGCGAAGTGAAATTCTACAATGTTTTTCCTATAAAAGTTGTTCTCAAAGTGTGGTTTCCCAGACTGTTAGCATTAGTATCACCAGGAATTTGTTAGAAAAGCAAATTCTTGGGCCCTGCTCTAGATGTACTAAAATCACAAGTTCTGGGGTTGGAATCCAGCAATATGTTTTGACAAGCCCTCTGTTCAATGCGCAGTAAGGTTTGAGAACTACTGCTTGATAACACTTAAATCCCATGGCTAGGACGTATACTTACAGAGACAGGTCAGTGTGAAAAATACTCACTGTATTTCCAGCACACTGTGCAGTTCCCAATACATAGCAAAAGACCTCCTTTACTTGACCATTCAATATCAAGGAATACATTTCAACCATGTATCCAAGAGAAATATCTGTGCCACGATTCGGTGGACTCCCGCTCTATACAAGCTTCTTCTGGTCCCTGTTCTTCAGTTTTTGTAATTCTAGAGCATCAGCTGGATATGCACCCAATATCATCATTAACAAGCATGTGTGTACCTTACTTATTTAGCCTCTTTAGACAGCCAAATTCATAGTCATTTCTTTTTCAGAAATTTGGATGAAAACTACTGTCGTAACCCAGATGGAGAAAAGGCCCCATGGTGCTACACAACCAACAGTGAAGTGAGGTGGGAGTACTGTAAGATACCATCCTGTGATTCCTCCCAGTTATCCACAGAACAGTTGGATGCCTCAGGTAAGAAGGGACATAAGAACTTCTGAGGGCCTGATTGCGCTCTTTATTTTGTACTGCAGTAGTAACATCACAATATGCAGCAGTTTTGTTTAGTTTAATTCTATTGTGGTCAGAGAACATGCTCTGTATGATTTCAATTATTTTAAACTTGTTGAGGTTTGTTTTACGGATCAGAATATAGTCACCTTGGAGAATATATCATGTGCTCTGGAGAAGAATGTGATTTCTGCTGTTGTTGGGTAGGATGTTCTCTAACGGCCAATTTGGTCAAGTTGGTTGTTAGTGATCTGCTATATCCTTACTGATTTTCTGTCTCCTATTCTGTTGATTACTAGAGGATGAATGGTGTGACATGTCCAACTTTAACTGAATGTTAGTCTATTTCTTTCTTTTTGGGGGGAGGGAGGTTGTAGTCTCACTGTGTCACCCAGGTTAGAGTACAGTGGCACACTCACAGCCACCATAGCTTCAACTTGCTGGACTCAGGCCATCCTTCCATCTCAGCCTTCCAAGTAACCAAAACTATAGGCACATGCCACCACGCCTGGCTAATTTTTTGGTTTATTGTAGAGATGAGGTCTTGCCAAGTCTCCCAAAGTACTGGAATTACAGATGTGAGCCACTACACCTGGCTTCTTTTTTTATTCTAACTCCTCTTTGCTTTATATATTTTGAAGCTCTGTTATTAGATGCATACATGTTTAGGATTGTTATGTCTTCTTGATGAAACAACTACTTTATCATTAGGTAGTATCTCTCCTCTTCTCTGAAAACAATCCTTTTTCTGAAGTCTGAAATCTATTTTTGCTGTAGCCTTTGCAACTCTATTTTCACTAGTGTTTGTATGATACATATATTCTCAGCTTTTAAATTGATATGCTTAGGCCATTTTCATTAATGTAATTGTTAATATGGTTGAATTTAAATCTACTATCAAGTTAGTTTTTTCTCTTTGCTCTATTTGAACTTTGTTCTTTTTTTTTCATCTTTTTTGCCTTCATTTGGATTGAGCATTTTTGTGATTCTATTTTATCTCCATTGTTTATTTATTAGTTAAATCAAATTGTAATGGTTTCAGTATTTTCCGCAATGTTTGCAATATATGCTTTTAACATGTCACATTCCATCTCTAAATAATATTCTAGTTGATGTCTAATACAAGAACCTTACAACATTGTACTTCTATTTTCTCCCTTTCAAAATAATGTGCTATTTCTCTCTCTAATAGAAATGTAGTTGTGTTATAAAGTGCACAATACACAGATACTATGTTTACCCTGAATGGTCAGATGTGTTTTAAAGTAATTAAAGGTGAAAATACTTCATATATTCAATTAATTATACCATTTCTGGTGCTCTTCATTTTTTTTTTTTTTAATAGATCCAAATTTTCATCTGGTGTCATATAACAAGTACCTTTAGTATTTCTTGTAGCACAGGTCTACTGCTGATAAAATCTTTCAGCTTTTGTATGTCTGAAAAATTATTTTGTCTTCAGATTTTAAATATAATTTTGCTGGATAGAAATACTGGGTTGAAAGTTATATTTCTTTCACTACTTTAAGGATGATATTTCATTATCTTCTGTTTTTAATGGTTTGTGAGTAGAAATTTTATCTTTGTTCCTATATGTCCAATATATTTTTTTTCCTCTGACAGCCTTTAGGGCTTTCTCCCAACTTTGTTTTTCAGCAGTTTAACTATGGTGTCTCTAGATGTGTTTATGATTATTATTTTATTTATTCTGCTTGAAGTTTTCTGAGCTTCCAGGATTTTTGGATTGTTGATTTTTGTTATGTTTGTAAAATTTTTAGCCATTATCAGTTCAAATATTTTTTTCTTTGTTCTCTTTTTTGTACTTCAAGTACCAAATATTAGACCTTTTCATATTGTTTCATAATTTTTTTTTTTTTTTTTTTGAGTTGGAGTCTCACTCTGTCATCCAGGCTGGAGTGCAGTGGCATACTCACATCCACCCCAGCATTGACCTACTGGGCTCCAGTGATCCTTTCTGCCTCAGCCTTCCAAGTAGCCAGAACTACAGATGTGCACTACCCAACCCAGCTAATTTTTTATTCATTGTAGAGACGAGGTCTTGCCAAATTGCCTGGGCTGGTCTCAAACCCATAGACTCAGGCAATCCATTCTCCTCGGCCTCCCAAAGTGCTGGGATTACAGGCAGAACCACCAAGCCTGGGCTATTTCATAACTTTTTAATGCTTATTCTGTTTTGTTTTGTTTTTCCAGTTCCTCTTTTTCTTTCTTTGTGTGTCAGTTTGGATAATTTCTACTAACCTATTTTCAAGTTTACTGATTATCTCCTCGTCGTGTCTAGTCTTCTGATCAGCCCATTGAGAGAATTCCTCATCCCTGATATCATGCTTTTTTTTGTTTCTCGCATTTTCATTTTACTCTTTTAAAAGCAGTTCCAATCTCTTTGCTGCAATTCTTCACCTCCCATGCATATTGATCACCTTTATCACAAAATCCTTTAACATATGAATCATGATTATCTTACAATTCCAATCAGATATACAGCCATCTTGAAGCCTGGCTCTCTTGATTGCTTTGTTACTCAACAATAGCTTTTTCCTCTTGACCTTTTTTGACGTCTCTTGTAATTTTTAATCAAATGCTGGAGGCCATAAATCAATGAATAGTGGAGATTATGATAACTATGATTTATTCTTGAAAGGTGCTCAAGATTGTGTAGGTAACTGAATCAATCTAGTCAGAAGTTGAACTGAATTTGAGCTTTCTTGCTACTATTTTTTTACCTTAAGTGCACCATAGGCTTTGAATTCCTCCAGTGATGGGCTGCTGTTACGTTTTATTTGGAGTGGGGCCTGGTGTGCTGAAGAGACCTCTCTGTGTTTCTGACCCACTCTCAGACTTTAGCAGCCACTGTATGCCTGCACCACAGAGGGTCTTTCTCCATATACTTGATCAGACTGCTGTTTCTTACTCCTCAATGCTCAGTTTTTGATGGAAGTAGATAAATGCTCTACCTTCCCTATTGTTCACATGAATACCTGGTAGAGACTCATAAAAAAGAACTTGCACCTGAATGCAATTTTCAATTATAAGTACTCTGACCTGTTTATATTTCCCCTTAAGCCTTAAATTAAATATTTCCAAGAAATGTTAGGTTATTAAAGTTCTAAAATGCTATGAATCTACTGTTTGTTTTGCATGTCCAACTGCCTGCTAAGAACAGCAGCAATTCCCAGAGACTGCTATATTATTTGTGTTATACGTTGCTTCACATGTTTCTCTGTTCCAGTCATTATTCTGCTTGATTTCCTCTATTTTAACTTCAGCACCACCTGAACAAACCCCTGTGGTCCAGGAGTGCTACCATGGTAACGGACAGAGCTATCGAGGCACATCCTCCACCACTATCACAGGAAAGAAGTGTCAATCTTGGTCATCTATGAGACCCCACTGGCATGACAAGACTGCAGAAAATTACCCAAATGCGTATGTCTTTAATTTTAACTATAAGAGGAGCAACCATCAACTTAAATTTCTGTTAGAAGAGTCATGCTTTAAGCTAACTTCTTAGGCTCAAATTTTTCTTGGATACAGAATATGAAACAAGATGTCTCAGAAGACGTACTTTTGATCAAAATGTTTGAGAGATGATAAATTATAGGCTCACTATCATTCGTGCAAGGAGATGGACGAAAGAGACTAGAGTTTGGGATCTCTAGAGCAGATGGAATTTTCTAGGCTGGGTAATAATAGAAGGGATCTGTGGAGAGAAGGAGCTCCAGAAATATACATTGAGGTTTTCTCAAGTCTTTGGCAGAATATAAAACCTCACATGCACAGGGAGAGTTTCCACAAAGAAAGTGGGGTAAAGAAGAACTATTGGGGGAAAGAACAGGGAGCAGTGAGCTAAATGGAGATCACGCAACTCACCCAGCATACAGAGGTATTTGAATTCTGACTAGCCAGAGAAAAGAGAAAAGAGACTTTCATTAAATATCTTGGCTATTCAGTAGAGACCCCAGAAAAGCCATGCTTTAGGAGTCAGATTAATGTATTCATAGAATAAAGGAAATTTGTTGCCAGAAATGCTCCAGCAATGCTTAAAAGTAAGTCTAGAAGGATAAAAATGATCTCTAAGTAAATTAACTGCCTGCCACAAAAAAACTCAACACTCTTTAGAGGTAAAAAACAAAATCAAGTTGCTTAGCTATGTGGCATCCACAGAGTCTGACATAAATTTTAAAATATACTAAACATACAAAAAGTATTAAATGCAATCCATAACCGGACGAAAGATCAATCAAAACAGATCCAGAAATAATACAAATGATGGAATTGTCAGAAAAAAACTAAAATATGTAAGTGTCTTCAAGGATTTAAAAGAATATACATATAAAAGCAACAAATATAAGAGATAGAAAAATTATAAAAGAGTCAAATTGAAATTTAAAAACTAAAAAAATAAATATGTACCTTCAGTGAAAAATTATGTGAATGGCCTTACCATCAGGTTAGGTTTACAGAAGAAAATGTTAACTATAAAATAATTAAATTGAAGCTGTACAAATGCAGTACACACATACACACAGACTTACAAAACAAGCAGATATGTCCATAAACATATCAAAAGCTTTTTTTTTTAGTCAAGTTCTCACTCTGTCATTCAGGCTGGAGTGCAGTGGCATGATCATAACAATTATGGCTCAGCTGGGCTCGGTGGCTTAGCCTGTAATCACGCGCTTTGGGAGTCTAAGGTGAGTGAATTGCCTGAGCCTGCGGGTTCGAGACCCACCTGGGCAACTTGGCGAGACCTCATCTCTACAATAAATCAAAAACTAGCCGGGTGTGGTAGTGTGCGCCTGTAGTTCCAGCTACTTGGAAGGCTGAGGCGGAAAGATTGCTGGAGCCCAGCAGGTAAAGGCTGCAGTGGCCGGAAGCGGTCGCTGCACTCCAGTCTGGGTGACAGAGTGAAACTCCAACTCAAAAACAAAAACAAAAACAAAAGAAAACAAAACAAAAAACAATTATGGCTCATGGCAGCCTTGACCTCCTGGGCTCAGATCAAGCATTCCAGGTAGCTGGGACCACAGGCATATACCACCACACCTGGCTAATTTTTTATTTTTTATAAAGACGAAATTTTGCCCAGGCTGGTCTCAAACTTTTGGGCTCAAGCAATCCACCACGTTGTCCAAAGTGTAGTTCAAAGTGCTAGAATCACAGGCATAAGCCACCATGCCTGGTTCAAAAGATTTATTATATGGTAAAGCAAGTCACAGAAGGAGAGGACAGAAACATTTGGACACAAAATTTATCTGAAGTAATGATAGTTGAAATTTTTCCAAATATTGAGAAAATTATAAACTCACAGATTCAAGAAGATCAATGAATTAGAAATAGAATTAAAAGACAAAATGAAACTATTTACTTAGAAACATCATAGTTAAATTATCAAAAAACAAAGATAACAAGAAAAATCTTATTAAAAGTCAGGGTGGAGAGAAATGCATTTATAAAGAGGAACAGTGATTAAAAATAACTGATGCCTTCTTATCAGAAGCTATGCAAGCCAGAAACAATGGAATAAAATTTTTAAAGCGTGATAAAAAGAAAAAAAATACCAACCTAGAATGCTATATCCAGCCAAAAAAAACCTTGAAAATGAATGTTGTATAAATACATATTTTGCTCCCAAAACAAACAAACAAGCAAAAAACTAAAATAATTTTTCATTTGCAGGCCTATATAGTAAAAGACATTAAGGAAGGCATTTTGGTAGGAGAAAAAATAATACCATATGGAAACCTACACTAAGTAATGAAGAACCCTGGAAATGGTGAAAGTAAATGTAGAAGACTTTCTCTTCATTCCTTCTTTAAAAGATAATTGACTACTCAAAGCAAAATGATAACAATGTATTGTTATTTTAACATATGTTAAAGTAAAATTTTAAAAACAGTAGCATAAATAATGTAGAGAATAGATGGAAGTATGTTATTGTAGGTTTCTTTAATTATCCAAGGAGTTATGTAATTTTAATACATGGTTGAAAGTGGTAGGTTAACGAGGGATATTATAAATCCTAGAGCAACCACAAAAATGTAAACTTAGAAAAATAGATAATAATAAGAATATTCAGTTTATCTAAAAGAAAAAAGGAAAGGAAGAAAAAAGAGTAAAGAAATATGGTATAAACATATTTACAGACAAGCTGAACCACATCATAAGTACATTAAATGTAAAAGAATGAAACTCATCAAATAAAAAACAGAGATTGTCAAGTTTAATAAAAACCAAAGCCCAACTGTGTTTTTCCTTTTAATAGATACTCTTTAAATATTAAGACATAGATTAAAAACCAAAGAATAAAAAATAATATACCATAAAAACATGAATCGAAAGAAAGCTGGAGTGGTAATATTAATATTAGAGAAAGCAAATTTCAAGACAAGAAATAATATCAGAGATAAAAAGCACATTTCAAGGCTAGGTGTGGTCACTAATGCCTGTAATTCCAGCACTTTGGGAGGCTGAGGCTCCATAATCGCTTGAGGCCAAGCGTTCAAGGCCAGTTTAGGCAACATAGCAAGACCTCATCTCTACAAAAAAATTAACCAGGCATGGTGGTACATGCTGATGGTTCCAGCCTCTTGGGAGACTGAGGCAGGAGGGTCTCTTGAGCCCAGAAACTGGAGGTTATGGTGAACTAACATCATGCTGCTGCATTCCAGCCTGGAAGACAGAGTAAAAACAAACAAACAAACAAACAAACAAACAAACCAAAAAACAAAAGAGGACATTTTATAATTTAAAAAGGATCATTCATCAAGACTTAGCAATGCTAAACATGTTGCATCCTAATAATAGTGCTTCCTATATATGAAACAAAAACTGACAGAGCTAAGGAGAAAAATAGATAAGCCCACAATTATAGTTGGAGGTTTCTTCACTTCTCTCTCAGTATAGTGATAAATCCTCCCCAAACAAATTATAATGGAACTAATAGATTTTTAAAAATCAGAAAATAAATAGAAGGTTTAAAGAAAAATATCAACCTATTCAAAACCTATTCACTATACCAAATTATGGAACACACATTCATGTACATGGAGCATTTGCCAAGGTATACCATAAGCTTGGCCTTAAAACAAGTCTTAATAGATTTAAAATAATTAAAATAATACAGAGTATGCTTTCTCACAACAGAGTTAAATGATATATAAATAACAAATTGAAAAATTTTCAAATATTTGGAGCTTAACACATTTCTAAATAATCTATGAATTGAAGAAATAACAAAGGAATCTAGAAATGTTTTGAACTGAATAATAATAACACACTATATCAAAAGTTATGCGGTAGCTGGGCTTGGTGGCTCAGCCTGTAATCCCGCGCCTTTGGGAGGCTGAGGTGAGGGGATTGCCTGAGCCCGCGGGTTCGAGACCCGCCTGGGCAGCAAGACCTCATCTCTACAATAAATCAAAAAAATCAGCCGGGCGTGGTAGCACATGCCTGTAATTCCGGTTACTTGGAAGGCTGAGGCGGAAGGATCGCTGGAGCTCAGCAGGTCGAGGCTGCGGTGGCCGGGAGCGGCCACTGCACTCCAGTCTGGGTGACAGAGTGAGACTCCAACTCAAAAAAACAAAAACAAAAACAAAAAAAGTTATGAGGTACAGCTAATATTTTTATGATTTTATATAAAAAGTTATGGGATACAGCTAATATTTTTATGATTTTATAATTTTAAATGCTCTTATTAAAAAATAGAAACATTAAGAATCAATAACTTAAGCCAGATACTCTCAAAGCATGGTCTGGAGAAATTTGGGGATTCCTGAGATTCCTCCAGAGAGTCTATGAATTTAAAACATTTTCAGTTAAAAAGGGTATTATTTTCCCCTTTCACTTTCATTTTCTCATAATAGCACAATGGAGTTTTCCAGGGGCTACATGAGATATCATGATATCATCTCTCTCATGGCTAATACAATATGTGATTGTGTTTTAATAAAGTCTTAATTTTAGTTTCTAATACAATATATATTCATAGTGTATAAATATATAAAAACTAAAGCTCTTTGGGATCCTCAATACTTTTTGAGAGTGTAAAGGGGTCCTAAGACCAAAAACTTTGAGAACCGTTGACATAGATAACAACTTAAGAATCTAGAAAAAGAAAAGCAAATAAAACCCAAGTAAGCAGAAGTAAGAAAATAACAAAAATAAATTAAATTCAATGTAAAAGAAAATAAACAAACAATTGAATAAATCAATGAAACAAAAAAGTCAATTATTTGAAAATACTAATGTGGTTGATAAAACTCTGGCCAAACTAATTACAAACAAAGGAGAGAACACAATCATCAGCATCAGGAATAAAAGAGAAGAGGAGGCATCACTACAGGATCCCATAGGCATTAAAAGATAATAAGAAAATATTAAAAACAACTTTATGGCCAGGCACAGTGACTCACACCTGTAATCCCAGCACTTTGGGACACGGAGGTGAGAGGATTGCCTGAGCCCAGGGGTTCAAGACCAGCCTGGGCAACTTGGAAAGACTTCATCTCTATAGTACATCAAAAAATTAGCTGGGCATGATGGGGCACATCTGTGCTTCTAACTACTTGGAAGACTGAACTTGAGCCCAGCAGTTTGAGGCTATGGTGGCCATGATTGTGCCACTGCAGTCCAACTTGGGCCACAGATTGAGACTCCTACTCAAAAAAAAAAAAAGAAAGAGCTATTTTATGTTAATAAATTCAACAACCTAAATAATGTGGACTAATTCCTTAAGAAAAAAACTAACAAGTAAATCAGACACTGAATAAATTGAACTTCTAAACAGTCTGTTATATATTAAAGAAAATATGTGTATATATTCTTTTATATACTAATATATTTTAATAAATAAAAAAACTTCCCACAGAGAAAACTCTAGACCCAGATGGCTTCATTGGAAATTTTATCAAGTATTAATGAGGCAATAAATCCTTCACAATTTGTTGCAGAAAACAGAGGAGGAAGGAACACTTCTCAACTCAATTCATGAAGACAAAAATATCCATATCCAAAAAAGTAGACAAGGATATTTCAATAAATTGTAGAACATTATCTGTTGTGGATATAAACACACAAAAATTTAACAACAATTAAAACATTGAATTCAGCAATATATAAAAATATTTTTATAATCAACATGATGATCATCATGAAAAAGTGGAGCTTTTCATGAATGCAAGGTTAGTTTAACATTTACACAAACAATCAATGTCATCCAACTTAAGAGAATAAAAGTGATAAATCACATGATTACATCAATAGACGCAGAAGAAAATTTTTACAAAATTCAACATTCACCCACGATAAAAAGTCTCAACTAACTAGGAATAGAATGGAAGTTTTTTAAACTAATCAAGGGCAACTACAAAAACCCTCTAGCTAACAACACAAGACCAAAAAATAAAAATAAAGTAAACATTTGAAAAGGAAGAAGCAAAACTGTCTTTATTCACAGAAAACTTGATTAATGGATGCAGAGAATCCTAAAGACTAATATGTGAATTTTGCAGAATAAAACAGTATATAATGGTTAATATATAAAAATTAGTTGTATTTCTATACACTAACTATGATCAATTGAAAACCAAAAATTTAAAAATCCTATCACTGGCTGGGCACGGTGGTTCATGCCTGTAATCCCAGCACTTTGGGAGGCCAAGGTGGGCTTGAGCCCAGGAGTTCAAGACCAGCGTAGGCAACACAAGGAGACTTCATCTCTTAAATAAAAAAAAAAAAAAAAATTTTTAAATTAGCAGGGTGTGATGGTGTATGCCTGTAATCCCAGCTATTTAGTAGGCCAAGGCAGAAAGATTGCCTGAGTCCAGGAGGTCAAGACTTTGTCTCTGCACTCTAGTCTGGGCAACAGAGTAGACTCTGATTCTAATAATAATAATAATAATAAATTTAAAAAGTCATATTACTAGCAATAGTACCACAATTACAAAATATTTTGTGATAAATTTACCACTACATGCACAAGAACTATGCACAGCATACTATAAAACATCGTTGAGAAAAAGTTTAAAAGATCTAAGTCATGATATCCGTGTTTATGGGTTAAAAATCTCAGTATCAATTCTTATCAAACCAATCCTTGCAATTAACCCATGCTCAGACAGAATGCAGAATTCCAGCCATCTTTGTTTTTCTAAAGTAATAAAATGTATATGCTAGAGTCATCAAGACAATTTGTAAAAAGAGACTGACAGACTCTAATTTAAAGACTTTCTGACATATTGGCAAAAAGCTAGACAAACACAAAGAGAAACAATCCAGCATCAGACACCACCCCCCTCCCTGAGATCCTCAATCTACTCAGCCGTCTCCCTGCATCCCTTGGATCCAGCCATTTGTTCTTTAATCCCATCCCCCATTCCCTCAGTCCCCAAGCAGCTGTACCAGTAAGGGATGGACCGAGAGCAGGAGAGGGACTCTGGTCCATGGATGCAGTCTAGAAAAGCGACCTCCTGCGGGTGGCTAGTTTTCCAGGGCAGCTTCTACAAGCCTTTCAAACCAAACCCACTTGATCTACCTGAGGCCATATTTACAATATCACTTACATGAGCATTTTAGCTACACTGTGACTAAATAGACTAAGAGGGCTAGCCCGGGCAAGTTATCATTGTGAATGTCATTTCTTTCTTGGGGAAATATGCTTGGTCATATACAGAGGATAGATACAGATAGGTTTGTTTGTGCATTAGGCCACTAAAATACATGTATTTGGCAGAATGAGGACAAACGATATTCTGATACTTTCTTTTACACATTTATGTATAATCTCAGTTTTGATATGGAGCACACATTACTTTTGATTGTTTAAAATAAAAATTATAATCTATCTTTGTAATGTGCACAGTTGTTCAGAAGTTAAGGACTGTTTATGCCCATGGCAATGTTACTGTACTTTTAATGGGAATATTTCAAAGTCACTTGTTCACATTTTGTGATTAAAAAAAAAATTTAGGGGGTGCTGGGCACCCCTGAAGTTTCTCCCACTTGTGGTGACCTTCATTGTTTTGGGATTTGCAGTGGCTTAGAAATGAACTACTGCAGGAATCCTGACGGTGATAATGGCCCTTGGTGTTACACCACTGACCCAAGCGTCAGGTGGGAGTACTGTAACCTGAAGAAATGCTCAGAAACAGAAGGCAGTGTCGCAGGGCCTCCGACGGTACCCCAGGCTCCAAGCATGGAGGCTCCTTCTGAGGAGGGTAAGAAGTCTGTGGCCAGGCATCTCCACACTCAGACACGGGGATGAAAAGAGATGGAGAACCTTCCTGATGCTGAAGGCTTCGGTGCTACGGGGAACACGAGTGTTGGTTGTGGCTCTGCCAAGTGGAGGCAGGCTTTAGCGCCCTCTATGGGAGAGTCTGAGCTGTTAGTGTGTCCACAACGTGGGTGGGTGGGCGGTGTCTTCAGGACTGGTGCAGACACTCCAGGGTGCTGACTCACCACTCACCTTGGTATAAAACTTGTTATTTTAGTGCCTTAACCAAAATTCCTATTCTAGCATCCCACCACATTTATGATTATTTCCAAGCCAAGAAGCGTTTCCAGTAACTTAAAAATAGACAGTGTTGTGCCAGGCCTGGTGGCTCATGCCTGTCATCCCAGCACTTTGAGGTGGATGGATTGCTTGAGCCCTGGAATTCAAGACCAGCCTGAGCAACACAGATCTCATCTCTACAAAAAATGAAAAATAATAATAATAAAAATAGCCAGACGTGGTGGTGTGCATCTACAGTCCCAGCTACTCAGGAGGCTGAGGTGGGAGGATCGTTTGCACCCAGGAGATTGAGACTGAGGTGAGCTGTGATTGTGCCACTGCACTCCAACCTGGGAAATAGAGTAATAATCTGACAAAAAAAAAAAAAAAAGGCCAGGTGCAGTGACTCAAGCCTGTAATCCCAGCACTTTGGGATGCCAAGGCGAGAGGATTGCCTGAGTCTAGGGGTTCGAGACCAGCCTGAGAAACTTGGTGAGACCTCATCTCTACAATAAAAAAAATATTAGCTGGGCTTGGTGGTGTGTACTTGTAGTTCCAGCTATTTGGAAGGCTGAGATGGAAAGATTGCCTGAGCCCAGCAGGTCGAGGCTACAGTGGGCCATGAGTGTGCCACAGCACTCCAGCCTAGGCAAGAGAGCGAGACTCCAATTAAAAAAAAAATTCCACGCACATAGGCAGTGTTTATTGCAATCTTCAGCATCCCAATTTCTGAGGGATGTGATTCCCTGAATCTGTCATCTCAGAGAAACCTCACACAACAGCATTTGTTCTATATTGTTCTGGGTCTATGTAGCAGCACATAACCACCTATTTTCTCTCCTACAGACTGTATGTTCGGGAACGGTAAAAAATATCGGGGCAAGAGGGCGACCACAGTCACAGGGACTCCATGCCAGGAATGGGCTGCCCAGGAGCCCCACAGACACAGCATTTTCACTCCAATGACAAACCCACGGGCGGGTCTGGAAAAAAACGTAAGCCGCTTTGAGTCTCCGTTGCCTTCTGCCAACCAATCTATGCAAACAGAATTGGTTCTGTGTTACAGAAGATCTGCCTGGTCTGTTGTGGGGAGCGGGAGGGGAGGAAAAATCCAGAGATTTCAGGGGACTAAGCCTAAAATATCATTGACGTTGGCATTGGCATGGGAAATGCAGCAAGCAGACATCCACGGTCATGGTTCCCCTTCTTGGGCCTCCTGTTTCTGTTGGTGATGTTTCTTGTCATCTGCTTCCATTACTATGTGCCATTTCTAGTTTCTAGTACTTGTCTTGTAGGTTCTAGTGGTCAAAGAAGCCCTTTGTGACATTTTAGTCAGATTTTTCCAGAAAAAAATGGGCTATACCACCAAAATCCTACAGCAGGATTTCTCCTAGTCTCATACACTCTCTGGGATGGTTTTCTTCGGAGGATACATCTAGGGAAGTCTGAGATCAAGGAAAAACCAAACTGTTTCCCCTGTGTTATGTTACACTCAACGTAACACAGACACCAAGTGCATGGAGGGTTCCCCACATGTGTCAAGTGGTTCACCAGAAGATACCAGCTGGGTCACCTTCAGTTTAACTCAATCCTGACACCACCTACCTGGAAATAGTGTCAGATCCCACAGGTTAAGGGCTCAGTTCCACAAGACTGCCCCAACTTCAGATGACAGTCATAAGTTCCAAGTTATGACCTGTACTTCTGACCAACCGGCTATAAATCTGTATAAATCCATGAACATCTCTTCAGGTTTGATTGATTTACTGGAACAGCTCACAGAACTCAAGAAAGAACTCTACTTATATTTACCCATTTGTTTAAAAAGATCTTATGAAGATGAATAGCTAAGTGGAAGAGATGTATAGGGTAAGGCCTGTGGGAAGGGGCTCAAGCATCCATGCCCTCTCCAGTGAGCCACTCTCTTGGATCCTCAAGGGCTCAGCTATTTGGAAGTTCTCCAAACCAGTCCTTTTGGGGTGTTATGGAGGCTTCATGATGTAGTCATGATTGATTGCATCATTGGCCATTGGTGGCCAATTCAGCCTTCAGCTCGTCTCTTATCCCTGGAGGCTGGAGGGTGGGACTGGACAGTTCCAATCCCCTAATTATGTCGTTGGTTCCCCTGGCAACCAGCCCTCACCCTGAGGCAATCCAGCAGCCCACCAAATGTTGCTTCAGTAGAACAAAAGATGCTCCTATCACCCAGGAGATTCCAAGGGATTTAGGAACTGGGGAGGCAGAAACCAGATATATATATTCTATCACAATATCACAGGAAGGTAAGAGGAAGTCAAAGCCCTTCTGTGTCTTGATCCTTGGCGGGCACACAGTCCTTAGAAATAAGCGTTTCTGAATCAACAGCAAGCAGACCTCATAATATAGAAGATCATGGAAGCCAACCAGGGACACAGAAAGTCAATGATGTCCCACCATCCTCTGTTTCTAGGGCTCTAAGACCCCCTGGCTCAGACACTTGGAAGGGATGCCCATTCTCAGAAGACTCTTCAGAGTCACCATCCTCTGTCCAGGGGAGTGGATGTAACTCCTTTTGAACAAGGGGACATGACCAATGGCTTTGGAGCTTTCAAAAAAAAAAAAAACTTTGCCAAAAAAAAAAACAAATAAAAGAAACACCCTCTTTCATCTTTTTGAATTGGCGTTTCACTCTGCTGCCCAGGCTGGAGTACAGTGACATAATCACAGCTACCACAGCCTTGATCTGCTAGGCTCAGGTGATTCTTCTGCCTCAGACTTCCAAGCAGCTGAAACTACAGGCGTGAGCCACCACGCCCAGCTAGTTTTTGATTTACTGTAGAGATGAGCTCTTACCAAATAGCCCAGGCTGGTCTCAAACCCCTGGTCTCGAGCAATTCTTTCACCATGGCCTCCCAAAGCTCTGGGATTAGAGGCTTGAGCCACTGGGCCCCGCCATACCCTTTCATCTTCTAAGGATGAAAGTGAAGGGTCTGTGTACCAGGACACCTTTCCCATCTCCTGCCCCTGTGAGCCAGGTCTTAATGCTTGCTTGTTTTCAGTACTGCCGAAATCCTGATGGTGATGTCAATGGTCCCTGGTGCTACACGATGAACCCAAGAAAACTTTTTGATTATTGTGACGTCCCTCAGTGTGGTAAGTTGCTTTTTATTTTTTGTAAGCAAGCTTCTTTAATATGAATCTGCAATAAAAAAAGAAAAAGCGTTTCTGAACTGAGTGTCTCTGGGCAGGAGGTGGCCACTCTCCTCTCCCGAGCCCTGTCCTCAAGATTACTGGCATCTTGAGCTGGACCTGCTACTAGCCCCATTTGTGAGGGGATTCCCCCCACCCCCATACACAAAGCTTCAATAAACATAATACAAAATCCCCAAGGAGCAAGCTTAGAGGTGATCTGATCAACCCTGAAGGACCCCACTGAGATCGTCAAGGTTTAGCTTGGGAAGCATGAACAACAAATGTAGTTAATACAGATGGGAAACTTCCCCCTTCGGCAGTTGAGAAGCAAGAAAGAAAGCACAAACCTCAGAAAACAACCGAGGTTCTACTGTACATTATAAACCTATACACTGCATCCTAAGAATTCAATGGAAAATACTGCAGATCTTGATTTAATCCCAAATTGCCTTTCTCCTAAGATGACTGACCACTCATTGGCCACACATTAGACGTGTAACTTAGAGACAGTCTGTTTGGGTGCCTCCTCATTGCTCCAAGATTCTTCTAGGGAATAAGAGTCTTGGATCAGGGGAAGAGGAGTTAACATTTGCTACTGAAAGATTGGAATATACAAATTCGTGGGTATTTCTGGAGTAAAAAATATAAGCCACTTGGACTTGGCCTGTTTCACTTTTTGCTGAGCAGTTTTTACTAACGGAACTTGTTCCAATTACAGCAAACCATTCTGAACTTCTCCTTTGCACAGTTTGATGGCTTGTGGTTTGTGTCCACCATGTGGAGAGTCCTTGAGCTCTGAGGGGGAAGGAGCTTGACTTCCAAAACCATTGAAGACCAACTTCCCAAGTTTGTGTGGGGAGGCAGTTTAGGGTAGTGGTTAGACCATGGAAGCCATGCTGCCTAGGTTTGCATTTGGACTGCTCTCAGGCAGAGAGGAGGAAGGAAGGAGGTGAGGGTGATAAGGAAGATTCTGCCTAGCCGACATTGTTGTAAGATGACGTCGTGCGCTCCAGGTTCAGCAAGTGGATAGCTGACTTTTTCTCTAGCTGGTGCTTTTGTGTCTGCTTTGCAGAAACTCTTGCGAGGGCCCCTCCACCCTCAAGTGCCTTGATGGGTCAGTGCCTGCCATCCACTTCTGCCTTGGTTGGCATACCCCACTGCCTTTCCCCTCCAGGCTCTTCATCCTTGACAGATTACCTAGAAGTACAGCCCAGGCTGACATTCCTGCCTCAGACCCTGCAGTTGTGCCTGGGACTCATGCACCTTGGATTATCTTGGAAGGGAAATGCAGTAACTTCCCTGGTGCGATTCTGGAATCTTCACCCATCCTGAGGATATACAAGAACCAGGTTCTTAGAGATTGGAGAAAGAAGTAAGCAAGGGAAGATCTTTTTTTCTATAGGCTGTGAGGTCTCTGCACCTCATCTTGATGTGAGGCGAGAGAGGTGAACCCCAAACTTGGTGAGACGGGCTCCCAGCAGACACTTGGTGGTCTCAAGACCTGTTTCCCCAGAAGGATGTGGTGGGTGGGATACCCAGGCCCAATTCATGCTTGAGAAAGCTGAAGCCTCTGGTAGTGAGTGATTTCTGTCTCATTTCCACCAGCACACTCAGTACAAATAATAAGGAAATAAAAGCAAATAGAAACCTTCGTTTTTGTTTTGAATATAGAGATCAGGGGCCATCATCTTTGTAGAGATGCTTCTGGTTCCTGATGTGCATCTACTCTGTGTAAGGCATGCTGATGGAAACTGTGTCCAGTAATCAGCATTAGAGAGAAGGAGTTTGTTAGAAGTCCAGGCTTCTTATTTTATTTTACTCTAGTTTTTGTTTTTATTTTATTTGAGTTGGGGTCTCATTCTAACACCCAGGCTAGAGTGCAGAGGCATGATTATGATGATCATGGCTCATGGCAGCCTCGTCCTCCTGGGCTCAGGCAATCCTTCCACCTCAATATCCCAAGTAGCTGGGACTACAGGTATGTGCCACCACGCCCAGCTAACCTTTAAATTTTTTGTAGAGATGAGGCTTCGCCGTGTTGTCCAGGCTGATCCCAAACTCCTGGGCTCAAGCAATCTGTCTGCCTCAGCCTCCCAAAGTGCTGGGCTTACAGATTGAGCTACTGTGCCCGACCAGGCTTCCTTTTCCAAAAGACTTCTCTATATAGATTCTCAGAACAGACCATGGCAAATGAAAAGTTACTTGGAAAATTCAGATTCCAGATTCACTGGAGTGTAGAAACTCTGGGTGATTAAGATGGACAGAATTTTCTCTTGCATTTGTTATTAACAGCGGCTCACATGTATATTCCTGAAGACCCTGAAGGGTTGCAGACCACGGATGAGCACTTTTGAACACGCTTTGTGGCCCCTAAGCTGCTTTAGGCATTAGGGGGTGGTATTAATGGTGGGGCATGAACCTGCTCTCCTGGGACCTTGCAAGTTGGTTGGGAGGGAGGGCAGGTAGTAGATGAGAGGAGAATAAAGACTTATGTGTGTAAATCACGCCCATGGTGTTGGGTTAGACATGGGAGGCTTCCTGGAAGAGTTGCCCTGAAGTTGGCTGGGAGAAGGCAATATTTCAGCTAAGGATACATACAATCACATACACACACATGCAATTCACGCACACACAGAAATTCACATGGAAAAAAATACCCTTGGTGCCTTTCCACGGGAATGACAACTAGAGTTTTTAGTATACTTCACATGGTGTAGATGGCAGTGAGGATGATGATGATGATGATGAAGGATGATGCAGGCTCTAACATACCACATTGAGCTAGAATGACAACTACAATTCACCATTCGTGTCAATCAGTAAAGGTCTCAACAAACGCCAAGCGACGCCAATGCATATTCTCAACAGCAACCTAATTCTAACCCTAACCCTAACCCTAACTTCAACAAAATAATAAAAAGTTCTTACATGTCCTTGAAAGGGAGGGTTGTCTACCACCACTTTTGAAACTTAGAGAAAATGTTTCAAAATATGCTTGGGTTTTTTGCCATCTGATCAGGGCTTTGTGATGTCACAAATTTGGTGTTTGGCCATGAGCCTTGAACTTGTCTTGCATTATATGACAGAAGTGCCACCTTTGGCTCAATTGTGACTTTCCCCACTTTGCACCACAGCGATCTCTTCCTTTGAATGCGGAAAGCCTCAAGTGGAGCCCAAGAAATGTCCTGGAAGAGTGGTAGGTGGGTGTGTAGCCCACCCACACTCCTGGCCCTGGCAAGTCAGTCTCAGAACGAGGTAAGAACCATCCAGAAATGACTTGTGCCCTTTTCTCTGTGAGCTCCTCAAAACCTTTCCACATTGACACCAAACCCACATGGCCAGGGTTGCATGTCTGCCTCTATAGTCTCCCAAGGAGGAAAGAAAAACTGTAAAAATAGAAATAAAAATTTGCCCCCAGGTTCTCTACTTTGAAAATGACCAGAATTGGATTTTTTCTTCTTAATCTGCAGATGCAGTAATCTACACCAGGTTCTGATATTGCTGGAAAAATATCGAAGATGCTTTGAGGTTTATATAGCTATCCATTGTCTTCTGTAAAATGAAAAGGAAAGGAAATTTCTAGAAATATGATACTTTGTGGGGTGGGTTGGGGGTAAGGAGAGAATTATCTGCAGGCTCTCGGAGGTGCAGATTTTTTTTTTAGACTTTTTGGAATAATGCAATTGAACGCAGAGGCTACTCACCCATTCACAAACACATGGACAAATTATAGTTCACACTCACCATAGTTTAAGAGTGATCAGTCTAATCCCACAGAACCTGGGCGCTTGGGGCTACCATTTCCGTGGAATGTGCCTTCGGCAAGTTCCATTTTCTGGAGTATCTCTTAGGAAGCACACACAGCACAGGCTCATCTGCTTGTATTGTGCTTCCCCGGCTCGTGTGGTCACTGCTCATCATGGAAGCTCCTTCCTCCACAAGCTTGTACAATGCCATTCGTGAACCTGACTACGTTGTATTTCACTCTGTTGTTGCATGAATTTTTCTTTACCGTGTCGTTTAGTGACTCCTTCGTATAGAGAGATTTCACTCTCTGCATATTTCAAATTCGCTTTTCCCCAACTATGCCGGAGGACTTGTCCCGACCAATGTGTCAGCTTGCTGTGGTCATGCACTTAATATCCATACCCCTTGTCATTGTCATCTGGTTTTGAGTGGCTTACATCTTCTGTTTTTGTTTTAGATCCAGGAAATATGCATCCGTGTTCATTACACGGAATGGGCCCCCTGAGACCCAAGTGTAGTGGTGGGGCTTGGGTCTCAGGGGACCCGTTCCCTAGATAGTGAGCGTTGTGTCCTATAAGTAATTTATGAACCCTGATCAACTTCTCACCTTCCCCCTTATTGATGTCCCTGGTGTCTATTATTTCCTTTTGGGGTACCATTTAACTCCCGCATATGAGTAAGAAAATGTTTGTGAGTCAGTTCATTTAGGGTGATGGTCTCCAGCTCCATCCATGTTGCTGCCAAGGACATAATTTTGTGTGTGTGTGTGGCTGCATAGTCACACTTTTCTTTTTCTTTCTTATTTTATTTTATTTTTAATTGGAGTCTAACTCTGTTGCCCAGGGTGGAGTGCAGTGGCACGCTCACAGCCACTGCAGCCTCGACCTTCCAAGTAGGTGGAACCACAGGTGCATGCCACCATGCCCCGTTAATTACTGATTTATTGTAGAGATGAGGTCTTGCCAAGTTGCCCAGGCTGGTCTCAAACCTGTGGGCTCAGGAAATCCTCTTACCTCGGTCTCCCAAAGTGCTGGGATTATAGGTGTGAGCCACCATGCCCAGCTGTCACAACATTCTTATCAACTGCTGTATGCCTATACAGTCCCATAAAGTAGGTGATTTGGGAGACATCCCCACAAGGGAGAGTTTCCCAGGTGGGATCAGGAGACTCCCAAGAATCCCTCTGCTCAGAATTATACCTGGCTCCTGAGGAGGGGTTCATCAGCTCCTGTGTAGAGAGACTTGGAGGGAAGGTCTTTGGCTGATCACTTCCTTTGGAGTCCAGGGTTGCCGGGTTAAAGCCAGGGCCATGACATAGGCTTTGTTGTCCCATGGCTGAGCTGTACCTCTATCCCAGCCATCTTGAAGAGTGGTCTAGGTGTGCCCACGACCACAGCATGGTTCAAAGCTATAACACCCTGAGGCTGGTCTGGTAGCCTTCTCCTTTGGAAATATCACATTACCAATAGGGAGTGAATGTGTCATTCTGTACAGTGGAGCATAATGAACCATCAGTCTGCACTAAAACCTTGCCTTGTTCTCTTTCTAGATCTGGAAGGCACTTCTGTGGAGGCACTTTGATATCCCCGGAGTGGGTGCTGACTGCAGCACACTGCTTGGAGAAGTACGTTCAGGGGACACCAACATGTAGTCTTATCTTGAAGACTTCTTCCCCTCCCTCCCTCCCTCTTTTCTCTTCCTCCCTCTCTCTCCCTCCCTTCATCGCTCCCTTTTCTTCCTCCCCTTCCCTCTCTCCCTTCCTCCCTCCTCGCCTCCCTCCCTGTCTCTATCCCCCTCTCCATCTTTCCCTTTCTTTCTTCCTCCCTTCTTTCGTCTCCTCTCACTTCCTTTCTTCTTCGGCAATGACCCTGGTGACCGGGAGTGCATGTGCAGAGGTCTGAGGCAGAATTGCCAGGGCAATTGGGTGAGAGAGTAGGGAAGTGTTTCTAGAGAGAAACTGCAGAAGGAAGAGCTGCTGTGGTTTATTCTGTGGGTCTGGATAAACTGCAGGACAGAGCTGTCACTGCCTCTGGCCTCAGTCCCTGCCAAAGCACCCAAAAACATTTCTCAACTGCCACGGTCAGGAAAATGTGAATTTTGTTTTGTGCCTCTCAGAAATCACTGATTCTGGATGGCTAAGGGTCTTGGGGAGACAGTGCCATGTTTGTTCATTATGAAGGGTTAGATCGCATTTTGCTCTTGACATCTCATCTCTCCTAGGTCCTCGATTCCTGCGTACTACAAGGTCATCCTGGGTGCACACCAAGAAGTGAGACTTGAATCAGATGTCCAGAAAATAGAAGTGGCTAAGTTGTTCTTGGAGCCCTCAAGAGCAGACATCGCCTTGCTGAAGCTGGATAGGTATGAGCTCACCTGGGCATTTATTAACCCTGTGCCAGGAAGACATTTGTTTCACGACTGGGTTTTGTGAGTTGTAGTCCCTACATAGCAGTGGAGAGGCCATCTGTGACATGAAAGGCTCAAGGACTTTGGGGACAGCATTGAACTTCAACCACAACGCCATAGACAGCTGTGACCTTGAAAAAGACAATAGCACTTAGGTTTCTTATATGGAAAAAGAAGTTGAAACGAGGCACCCTGTTGCCCCTGAATCTCTCTCATTCAGTTTTCCCCAGTGAACACACATTTATGATCAGAGAATGAGTCTGCTACTTCAGGCTAACAATGCTCCTTCCATCATAATGTGTGTGAGAAGCAAATGAGATTGTTTATTTCAAAGCACTTAAAACCCCACAATACTAAAAAAACCCACAGGCACAACTTACAAATGCAAACCATACCAGTATTTACATATGCAAACCATATCGCTATTATTTACAAATCACATCACTATTATTTACAAATGCAAATAATATCATTATTATTTACAAATGCAAGCCATATCATTATTATTTATAAATGCAAATCATATACAAATGCAAGCCATATCATTATTTTTTACAAATGAAAATCATATTATTCGCAAATGCAAACCGATTGTTATTTACAAATGCAAACCATATCATTATTATTTGCAAATGCAAATCGTATTATTATTATTATTATTATTTACAAATGCAAATCATGTTATTATTATAGCTTTCTTTGACTTTATCTTTCCTGCTGAAATCTTATTTTATTAAGCCTGGAAAGTGATACATCTGCTTATCTTGGTTAAAGTAGGACCTTTGGAGATGGGTTCCAATGGAAACAGCCAGCAGACAGAAAGCTGTGTGGAGAGCAGGCACGTTTGGGGCAGATGATGAGGCGTGCAGGGTGTATTAGCTGTGCTGGTGGGTTCTGGAGGGTGATGATGACATGGGGAGGGTGATGACGACATGGGTGGAGACGGCCAGGCCTGCACAAAGTAGTCATCAGGGGTCCAAGATGCCCTATTGGGCCTGGTCACAAAAATGGGGCAACTTTTCTGGTTCTGTAAACTAAGAGCTAACATCTAGGATGTTCTGACACTTTGAAAGTTCTTTTTGGCTAAGTTTTAAAAAGTAGGGCCAAGTATGGTGGCTGACCCCTGTAATCCTAGCACTTTTGTGAGCCTGAGGCAGGAAGACTGCTTGAGCCCAGAAGTTCAAGACCAGCCTAGACAACATAGCAAGACCTTGTCTCTACAAAAAAATTAACTGGGTGTGATGGTGCATGCCTGTAGTCCCTGCTACTTAGGAGGCTGAGGTGGAAGGATTACCTGAACCCAGGAGGCCGAGGCTGCGATGAACTGCAATCCTGCCACTGCACTCCAGCTTGAGCAGCGAGACTCTGATTCAAAAAAAAGGAGCTGGTTTCCCTCTTGTTCCTATGTTCTCCTTGCATCCCAGCAAATGTGCAAATATGAAGAGTCCTCTCTTCACGATCCTCAGACACTTGGGTAATGTGATGGCTGGAAGAAGCCATCTAGTGATCTAGTGAATGTTGCGTTCTGGGAGGGCTCTCTGACAGGCTGATGAATTTCAAGCTTTTGAGCACCCCCAACATCCCACACCCGGACAGTTCAGGGCAATTAGTGATTCACGAGAGAACCTCAGAGTGACAGTATCTGCGGGAGATGCTGGGTCTTTTGGGGCCTCTGAGAAAGGGTATCAGCTACGAAGTTGTCGACGATGGTTCTTAGAATAGGGTATTTCTCATTTCCAGGCTTCCCACCCACCAGGAACTCATTAAAGGGGAAGCAGGTCTAAAGTCAGAATTGTAACGCTTGAGAATCCCCAGAACTCTAAGGCACATGAATGTTCTTGGAAAAGAACCCCATCTTGCTTGTGCAAGGTGCTTATTTCCATGCTCCTTCTTCGGTACCTGGCCCTGTATTGGATTCTGACAGCTTGGTGTGGTAATCGAGAGGGAAACTGAGGGTCCAAGGATGAAGCAACTGGCTCTGGACAAACAATGCATGCGATATTACTATGGCCTAGTGACAGTGTTGCAGCTAGACATTCTGCATTTTGATTAATGCCCTTTTAGATTCATGTAAAAGGCCACTCTTGGTATAAAATTCCATAGTGCACATGATAAAAATGGAAATTGAATCTTGGCTGGGTGTGGGGCACACACCTGTTACTTGGGAGGCTGAGACAGGAAGATTGCTTGAGCCCAGGAGATCAAGGCTATAGTACGATGATGATCCTGCCTGTGGATAGTGACTACACTTACATCTGGGCAATATAGCGAGACCCTGTTTTTAAACAAAAAAGAAAGAGAAAGTTAGTCTTTGTTGTCTCTGTTCTCAAATGCAAAGACCACCAGCAGTTTCTTGTACACAACTGATGCCTTTGACATAGAACTTTGGTTCTGTTTCATTTGTAAGAGACTATGGGCAATTGTGAGCACAAAACACTGAATTCCATATTGCTCTGTATCACTGAAGCTAGGCCCACATCAGGGCAGTCCAGTGAAACTGTTAATGTTTCCCTTCCAGTCCTGCCGTCGTCAGTGACAAAGTCATTCCAGCTTGTCTGCCACCCTCAAATTATGTGGTCGCTGACCGGACGGTATGTTTCATCACTGGCTGGGGAGATACCCAAGGTGAGATAAATAAAATCGGTGACCTGCATAATGGCTCAGTTTTGACCTACAGCCTATATGACAAAGTGAGCGTTTTGGAGAATGGTACAAACTCGTTCCCCTCCTTGTCTGGGCACCTGCCTAAGTCTCCATAATCAGTCATCAAGGAACACAGGCAAGGGGAGAGGAACCGTTTCTTGGTGTCTTTTAGTCCATAAATTCATGGTCACATTGCTTCTGTAGGAGAGAGGGGTTTTGACACAGCCCACGAGTTAGGAGATTATTTTATTAATGTGAAGTTAGCCATGTTGGATTTCTAAACATGGTGTAAAACAATAACATTACAAGTTCCCTAAATACCCACATGTCTCATGTCTGGGAGACTGTCAGGGAGAGGACCTCTCAGTTCTATGATGGCATTTGGTGTTGGTGGATTGGCTGAGGGCCCAGAGGGGACGTCTATGCAGAATCTGGTATTGGCCCCCAAACTGTGTTGGGGACTCCCCTTATTCTCTTTGCAATAAGTCCTGACAATCATCATACCCATCAGTCTTGCCCCGAACACCAGGATAGCCTTAGGATTTCAGCCTCACTCCTCAGAGCTGTTGGGGACACTGGGATGGGAGTCTGAGGCCCTAGAAGAGTTCTGACTCTGCGGCAGGCCAGATGAACCTGGACGCATCACTCCACCCCTTTGCCATGTGGCTCCAACCTCTCATCCACAAAGCCAGTGTTTCCAAATTGCGTTTTCCACATTCGCTTTTTGCGTAAGTTTTCATTTAAAAAAAGGACTTCTGTCCCCAGGTCACCCTCGGCTTCCCAGCTCTCAGAACTGTCATCTCTTCTTTGAGCACTGGGTGGCGGCATCTCCTCACAGACTACATCCACTTGCAGTCCCCAGCAGTGAGTTGGTCACCAGCATCAGATGGCTTGCTCAAAGAGCAGATCCTAGGGCAGCAACACTTAGGACTAAATTGATTTTCAGCAGGATATTTTGCGAAGGGTGCTTCGTCCACACATCCACTCTGTTTAAGTGATGCACCGCCCTGCCCGAGGCTTGTGCAGTCAGGAGCCTCTGCCATGCAGTTCTCCCCAGTCAGGCACTGGGCGGGACCCTTGGCCAATGTCCTCTATGCTCATGTAGATTCCATATTGAGCCTAAGCTTTTTGAACCCAAGACAATGACATAAGTTCAGTCAGAGTCTTTGGGGAAGAGAGAGTTTCCTCAAGAGCCTGTGCCAGGTAGGAAAGCAAAGAGTTTTGCAGGACTCTAGTGAGGGCCGGGCTTGCTTAATGGGAACACCGAATGATTTATGAGAACACTGAGACGTCCCTGGGTGTGTCACTCAGAAAGACAGCATTTCCTCTGGCAATTTTGCACACGTTCCATTTCAATTTGGCAAAGGAAATAAAGCAGATTTTCATAAAAGCAATGTAAGCTAATAAAATAAGCTCACAGGAGACAATTCACTCTCCCTAATTGTCAAAGAAATGTAAACTAGCAAATGAATCAGGACAATTTCTACCTATGATATTAGCTAATATTTTACAAATTGAATATTCATAAGGGTGAGATGAAGTGATTTTTTTTTGCTAGTGAAAATTACACTTTTACACACCTTTTAAGAAAATAATTTGGCCACATTAATGGGAGACATAAATATGTCTACATAATTTATGAGAGTTTAGACTTCAGAAAATATTGAAGGATAAGAATAAATCTTATGAACAAAGATGTAGAACATTAGAAGCAAGGAGCTGATGACCCAGGCTCAAGGTAAGGCACAAAGCCATTCCAAGCCTCAGTTTCCCTAACTGTGGAACAGGAACGATAAACATGCCTACTTCATAGGACTGTTGTGAGGCTTAAATGCAATACACTACATGATGAGTTTGTTTCTGGAAAGGTTAATGCTCAGTAAACAATAGCTATTCTTATTTTATCACAGTAAAATATACACATTTACTATTTTAAGCATTTTGAAGGGCTCCACCGTGTGGTATTTAGTACATTCATAGTGACGTTCAGCCATCACCATATTTCCAGAACATTTTCTTCACTTCAAAAGGAAGCTTCATGCCTGCTAAGCAGTCACTCTGCATTAAAATATTTATTATGTAGATGGAAGCATTATTTAAAAACTCTTCATGATATAATGTGGAGTGAAAAATCTCAGGGTATGAAATTGTGTGATATGATGTAAGTAGTTTGAAAGGTACATAAAAAGCCTGGAAAAAGAATATATCAACAGAGTAGCAATTGTATTTCTCAAACTCTCTTTACATACTAAAATTATGTTTTATACTTTTAAAAGAAAAGCAAAAAACAAACAAAACCCAACAAATCCCAAAAACACCATAAAGAAGCCTAGATTGTGCTGGGTGCGGTGGCTCTTGCCTGTAATCCCAGCACTTTGGAAGACTGAAGTGAGAGATTGCTTGAGCCCAGGAGTTAGCCTGGGCAATATAGTGAGACTTCATCTCTGCAAAAAATCAAAAAATTATCCAGCCATACATAGGGAGGCACTCTTGTAGTCCCAGCTACTCGAGAGGCTGAGGTGAGAGGACTGCCTGAGCCCAGGAGACTGAGGCTGCAGTGAGCTGTGATCGTGCTCCCAACCTCCAGCCTGGGCAACAGAGTGAGACCCCAACTCAAAAGAAGAAGAGGAAGAAGAAGAGGAGAAGGAGGAAGAGGGGGAGGAGGAGGAGGAGGAGGAGGAGGAAAAGAAGAAGCTGCCCCCGCCCAAATTGTTAAATCCAGGTCTTGGGAATAAAATCCTATATGGTATTTATTACTTTCAAGGGGCAAAAAGATTTCTAACAGTGTTGGGGCTTGACTCCTTGTGTTATGCAGCCTCACAGACAAACAAGAGATCTGTTATTGCTGCTCTGCTGTTCACCAAATTTTCCCATCAACATGTTTTAGATCAGTAACCTTTTCCATCATCTTTTTCACCACAGGCACCTTTGGCGCTGGCCTTCTCAAGGAAGCCCAGCTCCCTGTGATTGAGAATAAAGTTTGTAATCGCTATGAGTATCTGAATGGAAGAGTCAAATCCACAGAACTTTGTGCTGGGCATTTGGCCGGGGGCACAGACAGCTGCCAGGTACGAAAAGACCAAAGTGGCTAGGCATGGTGGCTCACACCTGTAATCCCAACATTCTGGGAGGCCAAGTAGGGAGGATTGCTTGAGGCCAGAATCGAGCCTGGGCCACATAGTGAGATCCTGTCTCTAGTTAGAAGAAGAAAAGATAAAAAAGATCACAGGAAGTCTTGTGCGGTCTTGTCTTAGCCCCTTAGAATTTCAGTCCCCAAATGGCAAATTCAAGAAAGATTTGTCAACCCAAGGTCCCAGTCTAAATGTTGCTCAGAAACCCACCCTATAGGTCTGTCCCTGAATGCTCATTCAGACCATCTAAGGTGAGTTCTTGGGCCTTAAGTTCCAGATCTATAGTAAGAGAGGAGTGAGTACCATAACGACCACAGGCCACTGGAATGTGCAGGTGTCTGGGATTAGGATGGTGGCTTTTCCAGGAGGCAAGGGGTGGAAGGCAATTGTGCCCAGGATAGCCCAGTCTAAAGAAAGCCCCGAGGCAGGAGGGGATGAGAGCAGGATTGATACAGGATTTTTTTCCCCAGGGAAACTAAATGGTGTGGTTTTGTGAAGTATACCATGCTAAGTACTTAAACACTGCAGATGCTCAGATAGTGCATTAGTAAGTTCTTTTCTGATTTCAAATACTGGGAAAACATGCGTGGATAATAGTAGGATATCATCCATAATCAAAGGATGGCACCTTCATCTCCACATGGATTCTCCCTCCTTCTGTGCAGGGTGACAGCGGAGGACCCCTGGTTTGCTTCGAGAAGGACAAATACATTTTGCAAGGAGTCACTTCTTGGGGTCTTGGCTGTGCACGCCCCAATAAGCCTGGTGTCTATGTCCGTGTTTCAAGGTTTGTTACTTGGATTGAAGGAGTGATGAAAAATAATTAACTGGATGGGAGACAAAGGAAAGCATCAACTTGTCTAGCAGTAAGAGCGTGGGCAGGGAACTTGGCATGCTGAGGGTAGCCGACAGTCATCAAACCAAGACGCTGTCCACAGCTACCACCTACTGCCACGCCTCTGCATTTTTTGTATTATTATGTATACATTTTTCCTGTTCCTGGACTGCTGGATAGTAAGGCCACATGGCTATCGCCATTTGTTGAAAATAAACTCTGTACTTACTTTGAGTTAATCCTGTGTTTGGTCTTCAACGTTTTCATGTTCTTTGTTCATCCTACCAATTTTAAATGAACAGACTGCAATGACTTAGCTCTTTTTAAAAATAAGAAATCATTGCATAAACCTAGATATTATGGCCTACAACCCTCATAAACTGTCTGTTATAGCCTGTTGCTCCTAGGCTACAAAGCTATATGGAGTGTAGCCACACTGAACACTGTAGGTAATTGTAACAAATCACCAGATGATAAGCCATTATAATTCTATGGGGCCACTGTTGGAGATATGGTCGGTTCTTGACTGAAACGTGGTTATGTGGCACATGATTATACTGAAAGAGTTATATTAACACTCCTTATACTAATGATACATGTGTCAATTTCTTTTGACTATTACCTGAATTGGGTGATGGGTTCATGCCACCATTATTGATTGAATTTTTATTTATGGGTGCATTATTGATTGCATATTTTTAAAATTTTGGTATTTATTTGATGTGTATAAAAATAAAACAAAATTTCTTCTGAAAAATAGAAAAGAAATAGTTGCATAAAAGACTGAGAAGCAGCTGAGCATTGTGGCTCATGCCTGCACTCCCAGCACTTTGGGAGGTGAGGCAGAAGGATTGCTTGAGCCCAGGAGTTCAAGATAGGTTTGTGAGAACCTATCTCTACAAAAAATTCAAAAAATTATACAGGAATGGTAACATGTGCTTGTGGTCCCAGCTACCTGGGAGACTGAGGCAGAAGGATCACCTGAGCCCAGGAGTTCAGGGCTGCAGTGAGCTGTTATCACACCACTGCACTCCAGCCTGGGCAACAGAATGAGACCTTGACTCAAAACACACACACACACACACACACACACACACACACACACACACACACACACACACACACACGGACTGAGAAGAATGTAAGGTCACAGAGAGGAGAACCAAGAAGTCTCAGTTACTCACCCACACATTTACCTCTTTGGATAATGATTGCTTGACACATATCTATAATGTCTTTATTTATGGTCCTGAGATAAATGTTCTCAAATTGCAACATGGATGGGGGTCATGAGAACCAGTTCTTCTACTGGGAGTGAAATCTGTTAGTGATGACTCTATGTCAGCCCAGCCCGGGGGGAACACAGAGTAGAGAGTTGCATATTGTGGAGTGAACCAGTGGCTGGACATGTATTTCATAAGACCGGCTAAAAGTTGCCATGTTATTCTGAGTCACATTAGAGTCTAGGAATGGTGCCAAGAGCCTGTAAAGGAACAATGAACGAATATCAAAAGTGGATCAATTTATTTTCCATTGCAGATGGCCTGTCCAGATGCGAGACACTCTGTAGCACACATTGTTCCGTGGGAAAGATATTTTACAGGGATGCATGCTTGGAGAAAGGACAGATGTATATATTTTACAATTTAGAATTTTTTTATTGTTACCAAACAAAAATATCCACTCAAAATACAGATCCAAAGTGATGGTATTAAGGAGCAAGTCATCTTACAGCCAAGAAATGCAGAGAAAAGCAAAAATGCAAGTGTCTATGAGTAGGCAGTGCACACAGCCCGACATTTGCAAAGAGCTGTGTGTATTTCATTGCCAAGTAGGACATTCATCTTCAATTCTGCTGTGCTTGAAGGGTTATTTTACAATAACCCTTATTTTACAAGAAGCTCATTTTACAATCAGTACACACGTCGTATGTATTGTCATCTGCTCTTCGTAGAGAAATGTTGTTGGCAATACTTCCCTTTAGAATCCATTTTGCCTGTCCACATAAAGTATTTCATTTAAAAACTCGGCATAAAACTCATATACTGAACCTGAAAATATAATGAATATAGCTCACAAAGCAGAACTCACGAGTTTCCCATTTCAAATGTCTTGATAACAAAACAGAAAGACCGAATCCCTCATCAGTCTCTATAAAGTCACTTATAAAGCTGCTGTAAGCATGGATGTCATTGACCTTTTTTAAAAATTAAAATGTAAGCTTTTTCCTAAGACAAGTCAAAAGTGCCAGGATTGGATGAACTGTCCATGTTCCTCACTCTTGACC
Organism: Carlito syrichta; assembly: GCF_000164805.1. Classification (NCBI taxonomy): domain Eukaryota; kingdom Metazoa; phylum Chordata; class Mammalia; order Primates; family Tarsiidae; genus Carlito; species Carlito syrichta. The sequence continues at coordinate 135,059 of NW_007253909.1, forward strand.
CCAGGTGCCATCATATAAGATAAATATCCTTTTGCTTTTAAAATCCTGTGACCCATGGATCATAATCCATGGGTTTTGCTCAGCAAAGAAGGGAATCTGTAGCTCTGGGTGTCCACTGAAGGAGGACCAAGAATGTCCCAAAGGATCTCGGGACCACAATCTGGTTTTATAAAAGACAGAGCCAAATCCTCTAATTGTACAGCAGATTTGTTCCTACTGAAGGAACGAGGTCTAAACCATGCCTGGAATCCCAGAGGTTGCAGAACAGGGGAATGCAAGGGACATGTGACCTGTCTATGCTGCAAAGGTTTGTGGGACTCATGGTGGGCAGAAACCACAATGGCTCAGCACTCGTGGCCTGAGAGCCCGAGGGGCATCTCTTCATTAGCAGGATTCCCAAACCTTCCTCCTCACGGGACCCCCAGAACACTCAGTTCAGGGCTGAATCCCTTGACCAGATCTGATGACCCCATTCCTGTCAACCTTCCCCAAGTCCCTGGTTTGCACAACCTAACTTTCTGAAGGGGCCATTGTGAGCATTGGGTGGGGAGTTTCTTTCATCTCCCTGCAGCCTAATGAGTCAGAGGCCACTGCCACACCACAACAAAAAGCTCCAGGAAGGACTGTGCACCCAACAGGCTCATTGTTAAACCAGCTGTATATCAAGTGTTCCCAGAAACTTCCAACAGCCCTATAAGCCCCAACTCATCCAACATGGTATAAAAATACTCTGGAGAGTTTGAATGTCTTTGTACAGTATTAAAAACACTTGGAACAGCCCAGTATCACATAGCAGAAGTGAACATGTGCAGTCTGTCCAAGGCACAGCTTTGCAGAGAGGGTCCGCTTCTGAATAGCGCTTCCTTCCATTGCTGGCAGGGGCCTCAAAGGTGAGAGCTGGAAACTTGAGTTTTCTTTTTCTTGCCACATTTATAAGAATGTCTACTAAAAAAAGAGAGAAAAGGTATAGTCAGCTAGTTAGAAGAAAGACTTCTGTTATTATTTAATAACAGAGCTGGTTTTGATCAAGTACACTCATGCATCACTTCCCATGAAAGCTCAACTCAAAAGATAATGAAAATATCTGTCTCCGGACTCATTTCTGACCTGCTTTCAGACCCCAGACAAGGGTTAGTTATGGCATATACATTTTTACTGAATAGCATACACTTGGAAATGAGCTGTTGATGTGAACAAAAGCAGCAGAAATTATAGAATAATTCATTGCCGTTTTAGAAGGGAAATGCTAACAGGGTTCAATACTTTGGCACTAAGTATTTTTTTTTCAGACTAAATCATCATGGGTCACAATTAATGTCCTTAATTTGGAGCACTATAAATCATACTTCTACTAGAGTTTTTTTCAAGGGTAAGGACTAGGTATAATTAATTCACGTACCCAAGTTTCCTTTATGAAAAATTATAAACATAGAAAAAATTAGAATTTGAATGACTTAGGTTTTGGGGAGTATAACTCTTTATGTTTATATAGTCATTGGATATTAACTTTCCCCATGCGCCTTTTAGATGTCCCCCTCCACACACACAAAAAAATCTCTCCCAGCTGTTTAATTTTAATACGATTGAGTTAGTAGAAGAGTCCTGGTCTCAAATGACAACCTCTTTCTCCATTTTTTCCTAATGAGTTTGGAAATCTGACCCTTTGACTAGTTTAAGAGTCAAGAAAGAGTATGTTGCTTTCACTGTTTAAACAGGCAGCAGTTGATGGAATAGAGCAGAAGGAAGGGTACGTTCCCTCTTGTGAGAGTCCTAACAGAAAGTGCATCCGGGAGCGATGAGTCAGGCATCTGTGCCACTGAGCATTGGGGTCCCTGAAGCCTTGATGACATCTTCATGAGCCAGCACTGAACCCCTTCCCTCTTTTGACCCTACAACAGTGGCAGGAATACTCTCCTGGGTGTCCCACGCTGAAACAAATCCTTGAGGTTATATAACCCATGAAGTTACCCTTAAGGTCTATATCTCTTATTTTAAGGCAACTTCATTTCCTTCCTTGTCACTTTCTCTTGCTTCATTTCACCTTCTTGAATATTCTCCTTTTTCCTGGTCTTCTAGCACTGCTACCATTGGGGAGACAAGATTGGACACTCCCCTCCACCCTGACCCAGGCCCCACATCCTGACATAAACCAAGCAATTCATTGCCTATGATATCACAATTAGCATAGTGCTTCTACTTTCTGGATGGAATGAGACCCTCCCATGGTATAACACTCAAGAAAGACGCACGGTTTGTTTATTTTTATTTTTTATTTTCATTTTGTCATTGAAACAAAAGTCTCGTTATGTTGCACAGGCTCATCTCAAACTGCTGGACTCAAGCAATCAGTCCTCTTGCCTTGGCCTCCCAAAGTGCTGGAATTGCAGGCATGAGCCACCACGCCAGTCTCACGCAGTTTTAATAATTTTAATTAGCTTAATTTTGTTCCACAAAATGGTAGCGTCTTAACGAGAAACTCCCACCTCTGCCCAACTTTAAGTAGCATTGTTCTAGGGTAACATGTGGGTAGAACTTTGGGTGAGGAATAAATCACTACCCATCATTTTACTTCCAAACAAGTATAAGAATCTTTTTAGGTTACTTCGTGAGACAAATGTCCACCTGTCTTTTGAAAGGCCCGTTCTATCAGTAGTTGACCAATGAGCTATGAGCAGGCGATTTTGTTTTGAGTGCACCAGTAGACCTTTCTTAGCAAAGTTCTGGGAATGAGTAACCAATCTTACCTTTCAAAATAGCATCAAAAACAGGAAAATAAAATCATGGTATAAGTTAGCCATATCTTGCCAAGTTTTAAAGGCCTGGTAAAATAACCATGAGACTCTTACTTCTGGGAAGGGAGATGGTTCCTGCTTAAAAGAGGGCCTGGAGAAAGACATTTCCAATCCTACCATAGGGATACTCCCTTTTAAAATAATCACAGAGAGGATGCACCATATCATAAAAATACAGAAAACAATGAAATTGCACTTGTACACTGGGCAGTATCGATCCCAGTCCTAGTGTTTAAAAATTCTGAAGTCTTTCTGATTTCCTAGCTATAAAAAAGTGAGGATAAAAAATTCTGTTGTACAAAATTGTTTTGAGTATTAAATGAAAGACTCCCATAGGCACAATTACAAGTGAAGAAAAATACTGCCCTGAGGTTACTAAAATATCAGTCTTTTCATAAGTATTTTTGATACATTTTTTGAAATATAGAGATCCATGCCCCTAATTTCCAGATATCATTAAGGTTGATTTTTACTTTTAAGTTAGCTGTTAAATTCTTTTTAAAAATCACATAAATAACACAAGACCATGTGTTCCAATTTTTTAAAAATTCAACACTACAGAAGTCTTTAGAAACAAAAGCGATGACCCTCCCTTCCCTACCCCTCTCCCTAATCCATTTCTGTGCCCAGAGGTATCTATTATTTTGCATATTTTATTATATATTCTCAAGTTCATATTCTCTATCTTTTTATTATAAACAATTCCAAGCAGAAAATTAGAAAGAATGTGTGTAGTGTGAATTTTTGTTGGTCTAACTCTTCATGTTAACATGTTAGACAAACACCTCCCAAACTCGGTCTCTCTCTTGGTCTTTTCTCTGTGTGTCTGTTTAATCTCTTTTTCTCTTTTTTATTTTCTTTGAATCGGGATCTCACTCTGTCTCCCAGGCAGGAGTGCAGTGGCACAATCACACCTCACTACAGCCATCTATCCACAATCTATCCATTATATCTATCTATCCATCCATCCATCCATCCATCTATCCATCATATCTATCTATCTGTCCAGCCCACATCTACCCATTATCTCTACCTACCTATCTCTATCTATCTATCTATCTGTCTATCTATCTATCTATCTATCTATCATCTATTCATCATATCTATCTATTTATCCATCTTATCTATCTATCCATTCTACCTTCTATCTATGTATCATCTATCCACCATCTCTATCTCTATCATCTATCTTCATCATCGTCATCATCTATCCATCTATCACCTATCCATCCATTCCTTCAGCTATCTATCCACTATCTGTGTGTCATATACCTTCCCACCTAGCTACAGAGAGGACTTGCCATTGCTTTTATTTTTACATAACACCTGCTCGGTGATATTTCACTTTGTCCTCCCTCTTGCAGGTTCCTATGCTATCTGTCTAGACAGCTCAGTGCTCCTCCCCTCTGTGGAGCCATCCACACTATGAATGCAGCATCATCTTCTGTCTGTCCCTTTCAGTTGCATACCCAGGGATTCCACCTCACCATATCACCCGTTCCTCCTTTAGATGCTTCTGAGTCTCAGAGCCCTACATAGAAATACCCCCTCTTCACAACCACATTTTAAAATAATGCATATTCTTTTCTAACTTTGTTTTGTTTTTCACATTAACCTTTTAAATCTTACTTTGAAATTTTCGCTTAGGATGTGGGATAGGGATTGAATGTTACTTTTGGCATGGATAGTCGATGTTCGCAACATCATCCTTTCCCCCATAGTCTGAAATGTGGCTTTTATTTTAGGATGCGTTGAATTTTGGACAATACCTGCCAAGTTTTTCTACGTCATCCACTGTCTCTGGCAAGGCAATACCCTTGGTTTCAGGTAAAAGCATCACGAGGCCACCACAGATAGATGCCAGGATACCTACGGAACAAGAGAGTGTTACTACCCCAGGAACACATAGGCAGATCCCTCTCCCAGGCTAGAAGCTGCCACATGGCTCACCTGAAGTAGCCCCAACCACAGCAATCCTTTGATTATCCCAACTGGCACTCCAGGTCTTCTTTGTCATGATTTCAAATGTTCTCTACCTTCCCCAAACTCTGTGCAGTGCCGCGACTCCCTACACCTGGTACACAAGTGTTAACACACACCCAAGGCCTCACCTCCTACTTCAGAGGGAAACAAAAGCCAGAGAGGACTCCTCTCAGCTTCCACTATGACTTACCATTGCCCCCTCCCTTTGGGTGTTCCTGTCACCTTATACTGCAAGACTTGCCCCGTGTCTGCCCCAGGGCAAGCCCTTACCTTTGCCTGTCTTTCTAGGCTTCTCTGTTGAGTGACTAATTTCCTTGCTTCAACCTACTGGCAGAAGTTTTTGAACACACTCACATCCGACCTCTTTGACCAGCCTTCTCTCCACCTCACCTCACCCTCCCTTTGCCATCTTCCCATTATTTGTTCTTTAGAGACAAACTTCTAGAAATGTCATCCTCTCTTATTTTCTCCACTTCCTCATATCCTAGTGGTGAGTGCTGGTACATGTTTAACAACCAGCTTTGGGAAACAAAGCCCTGGTTGGGAGCATCTGCCCATTGCATGGTGTAAATGCTCCCACGTGGGCATTTCAAGCTACTGACTTGATATCATGAATGCAGCACTGGGAAGAGCTTTATGATTGCTCCATCAATGATGATTCCACCATAAAGATGCAGGAGATAATAGTAAGATTTAGTAAACAAATTAGGAACTGATGAATGTGGAGTGTTTACTATCTCTCAATCTACTATATTTTATGTTCTTTAATTTTTTTTTTGGTCAGAGTCTCATCCTGTCGTCCAGGCTGGATTGTGGTGGTGTGATCATGGCTCACCACAGCCTTGACCTCCTGGGCTTAGTCAATCCTTTTGCCTCAACTCCTGAGTAGTAGAGACTACAGGTGCACTAATTTTCTTACTTTTTTGTAGAGACAAGGTCTTGCTATGTTGCTCAGGCGGGTCTCGAACTCTTGGGCTTAATAAATCCTCCTGCCTCAGCCTCCCAAAGTGTTGGGATTACAGGCATGAGACACTGTGCCCAGCCTCATTCTTAATGGTCAACAATGGTCATGTTTAACAACTGGCTCACAAAATCCTTGCAAATGTAGCACTCAGCCCTGGTGAGCCAGGACCAGCCTGCTCCAGCACAACCCGGCCTGCCAGCGCCCACTGCAGCCTGCCCTCACCTGAGCTTGGCCCCATGTCCTCCCTGCCCCTGCTCCAGTCGGATCCTGCTGCCACTGCCAGCCACCAGATCCAGTGGTGCTGCTTTCTGTCCTTAGGATAGCCCGATCTCACCCTCCTGCCTTGGGTGTCTTGCCTGGTTTCTGCTTCTCTTCTCCACTCTCCCATTTCGTTGGCAGCTCCCTCCCTCTGCCTGTGCCTTCCACTTCACCCCCCTCACTCAGGGCTCTGTCCTGGGCCTCTGCTTTGCTCTAGCTCTGTCCTCACTTCTTGGTGGGGAGGGGGTCTTGGTCCCTCCCATGGTCCAGCTCTCCACTCCTGGGCTGTACTTCCCTCCGGCACTCAGCAGCTTTGGACCTTCTGGCCAATTCTATTTCCACTTGGATTCTCACGGGCATCTCAAACTGCCCCTGCCAGCACAGACCCTTATGGTCCTGCAGACCCACCCAGACCTGCCCAGACCTTCACTCAACCAGCGCCCATGCCACCAACTACCTCTCTCTCAGGTGCCTGGGCTTCCCAGCTCATTACACCCCTGTCCACCCACCAATCATCTCCTCTTGCCCAGCTCCTTTCCAAGATGTTTCTGGCCCTCTCCACTCTTCTCCCACTGCCATCACCTACCTAGAAGCCATTATGATCTCTGGATGACAACATTTTTGAACTGTCTTCCCCTGGCAGGGTCCTCTCCAACTCATTTGCATATCTGTCATTGGAGTCTTTTTTTTGAGTTGGGGTCTTACTATCTTACCCAGACTGGACAACACTGGCACAATTACTGTTCACTGCAGTTTCAGACTCCTGAGCTCAAGCGATCCTCCTGTCTCAGCTTTTTGAGTAGCTGGGACTACAGGTGTACACCACCACACCAGGCTAATTATTTTTTTTAACTTTTTGTGGAGACAAGTCTTGCTATGCTTCCCAGGCTGGTCTTGAACTCCTGGTCTCAAGCAATTCTCCCAACTCAGCCTCCCAAAGTGTTGCAATTACAGGCATGAGTCACCATGCCCAGCCCAGAGTCATGTTTCCTGATGGCAAATCCGGCTCTATCATCCCAGGATACGACCCTCCAGTGTTTCTGACTGCTGTGTGGATAAAGAACAAAGCATGTGTGGAAGGCTCTTGGTGACTGGCTCCTGCCTGAGCCTGGGACCACCTCCCTTCAGGCCCTGACCCACACCCTGTACTCTGCTCTCTCACCCCTTGGTACTCAAGGTTGCATCTTCCTCTTGCTCTGGGCCTTCCACCTCCTGGAGCACAGCCCAGCCCCTCACAGGGTCATTTCTCCTCATCTTCAGATCCCAACCTCGACTTTGTTTCTCTCCTTCCCGGCTCTCTCCCCTTGACTCAGTGGGATCAGGGATCCCCGTGATGTGTCCTCACAGCAACCTTTTCTTGCAGGGTCTCAGCGGTGATCACCCTGAGTTTTTAGGAATATGACTCTCTCCCCAGCCAGGATCTGCAAAAAAAGGCTTGTCCCACAGCCCAGGACTCAGTCGTCCTGAAGATCAGGTGCTCTATCTCCTGGACTACCTATCCTTGCTGGATGGTGGCACTCTCTGCTTTTTCATGCTGGCCACAGAATTAATGCTCAGCTTGGTGAGCAAATTCCATTCAATCATTAGAGCAATCCCTTATTGTTTTCAGGGTGTCAAGGAGTTAGAAGCTGGTTTTCTGACCCTAGGACTGCCAAAGGGTTTCTGCAGGAATGAGAAGCTATACCCTTAGCATTTTCACTCAAGTTTCAACTGTTGAACAACAAACGAAAAATATTCTCTCCCTAGAGTAAGGAAGTGGAGGCGGAGGAAGGGTAGGGTGAGCGAGGGGCCAACCGGACCCATCACTGCTGAGGAGAGTGTGAGGAGAGGAAAGGAAAGTGTGAGGTACAGGCAGGATGACAGAACACCCTGTGAAGGGTTACCCAGAGTATCCTAAGGTTCCCTCAAGATGATGATTCTGGGCCTTCCTGAGTTCTACAGGGACTGGAGGTAGGAAGGAGGATGTGAACTCGAGGGATGTGGAGGAGGTTATGAATATCTAAGTGGTTTTGTGTCCCCCCGTGCACTCCGCATTACATTTTTAGCATCAAAGCAAATTAGAATATGATATCAGTAGACTGAGAACATTTTAAAATGCGATTAGTCTGTGCACTTATTTATTTATTTATTTTTTGAGTTGGAGTCTCACTCTGTCGCCCAGACTGGAGTGCAGTGGCTGCTGCCAGCCACCGCAGCCTCGACCTGCTGGCTCTGGCGATCCTTCCGCCTCAGCCTTCCAAGTAGCTGGAACTACAGGCGCGTGCTACCACGCCCAGCTAATTTTTTTTTTGATTTATTGTAGAGATGAGGTCTCGCCAAGTTGCCCAGGCGGGTCTCAAACCCGGGGGCTCAGGTAATCCACTCACCTCAGCCTCCTAAAGGGTGCAGGATTATAGGCTGAGCCACCAAGCCCGGCTGTGGGCTTATTTTTAAACATACTGAAGATCCAGTGTGATCCCCTGAAAATTATTGGTTCTGTTCCTTAATACCACGAGAGTTTCAGAATATTTGGCTTTAATTCAGAACCTAAACAAAGAAGGCAAAGTGGAATATCATTTGCCACCATCCTTTAATATAAAGTAAATTAAACCATTTAGAATTTCAAATTTTATTTATCAGATTGCCTTCTAAAAGCTGAAACAGTTGTTATAAAAAGATGAAATGAGCCGGGCTCGGTGGCTCAGCCTATAATCCCGTGCCTTTGGGAGGCTGAGGTGAGTGGATTGCCTGAGCCCACGGGTTAGAGACCCGCCTGGAGAGCGAGACCTCATCTCTACAATAAATCAAAAAATCAGCCGGGCGTGGTAGCGCATGCCTGTAATTCCGACTACTTGGAAGGCTGAGGCGGAAGGATCGCCGGAGCCCAGCAGTTCGAGGCTGCGGTGGCCGGGAGTGGCCATTGCACTCCAGTCTGGGCAACAGAGTGAGACTCCAACTCAAAAAAAAAAAAAGAAAAAAAAGAAATGGATGATTGGGTATAGTAGCTCATGCCCGTAATCCCAGCACTTTGGGAGGCCAAGGCAGAAGGATTGCTTAAGTTTAGGAGTTGGAGACCAGCCTGGGCAAAATAGAAAGCCCCCATCTCTACATTTTTTAAATTAGTTAGGTGTGGTGGTACATGCCTGTAGTCCCAGCTACTTGAGAGGCTGAGGCAGAAAGATCACCTGAGCCCAGGTGGCTGAGACTGTGGCGAGCCGCAGTCATGCCACTGCACTCCAGCCTGGGTGACAAAGTGAGACTCTGACTCAAAAAAAAAGAAAGAAAGAAAGAAATGAAATGAAATGAATAACATTAATACTTAATGGTTATTTAGGGTTCTATTAATGCAAAAAACGTAGAGGAAAGCTCTTAAGAATAGCATATAGAATGAGCCCTTACCAAAGATGATCAGAGGTAGTTCCAGCCACAGGGCCGCCAGCCGGAAGAGCAAAAATGGGGCAATGATGCCCCCAAAATCACACAGCCCAGAACACAGTGAAACCCCAAAGTTTCTGTAGAATAAAGAATAGTTTTAAATGAAAATATTTTAGTAAATAAATTCAAGATAACCAAAATAACTCACATAACAAAGAAAGCATGACGCTACTTTCCATTTCTTTTTTTTTTTTTTTTTTGA
>NW_007253909.1:144691-174973 GCF_000164805.1 Carlito syrichta
TCGCCTGCTGGGCTCCGGCGATCCTTCCGCCTCAGCCTTCCGAGTAGCCGGAATTACAGCTCAGCCTTCCGAGTAGCCGGAATTACAGGTGCGAGCTACCACGCCCGGCTAATTTTTTGATTTTATTGAGAGATGAGGTCTCGCCTGTCCAGGCGGGTCTCGAACCCGCGGGCTCAGGCAATCCACTCACCTCAGCCTCCCAAAGGCACAGGATTACAGGCTGAGCCACCGAGCCCGGCTTGCTTTCCATTTCTATAGTTTTTAACCTTGTAAGCGACCACTCTCAGGAACTCTTATCAAATCATTTTCATTCTGTACACTTCACAGTGAGGAAGTCCCCAGCCTGGGTGGAGAGGTCTTCATCCAGCAGGAGCTCACTCCACTGCCTGCTCTGTGACACTGCGTGACACTTTGGCATTCCTGTGTGACAGCCAAGTGTGCCCACAGAATACTTTCATGGCAGAGGAGGCCAATTTGCGCTAATCCGTGTACACAGTTTCATTCTGTCCTTCAGTAACTGCTGCTCACAGATGCAAGACCTGTAATACGGTCAGAAGAGAGACTGGGTCTTGCAGCAGTGGATGCTGATGAGGGCAGATTTGACCTACAAACTGAGCAAGTGCGCGAAGGGGTCATCTGGTTCCGAGTCTAGAGCCTGTTCACGAAAACCAGAGCTGTCTGGATGAGACATACTTCCATCACACAATGCAGCAGGCAGCAAGCAGAAGGCAGCTGTAACTCAAAGCATATCTTCTCTACTGGCTAGATTCAACCCAGGCTGATATACCACCAAGCTATGGAAGTATTTTATTTTATTATAGAGATATAGGGTACAAGTGAGAATTATCTACATAAGTAGACTGCATACAGGTGAAGTTTGGGCTTCCAACAGGACCTCTTGCCCTCTGGTGGCGGACCAGGTCCTGTTTGTGTTGTCACGTGTACCCTCCCTCCCTCCCTCCCTCCCTTCCTTCCTTCCTTCCCTCTCTCCCTCCCCAGCAGTGGCCAGTAACTGTCCATCCCTCCCTTGTGCTCGTGTGGCTATAATTCAGGTCCCACTTATGAGGGAGAACATGCGGTGTTCAGTTCTTTGTTCCTGTGATGGATTGCTTAGTATGATGGTCTCCAACAAGAAGTTATTTTACAGTGTTTAAGTCAACTTAAAACATTTGTCTATAAAGTTACTTAGGAGAAATCATAACACATATGTTGGAATTACCGTAATGTGGTTGGGTACAGCTCTGAATTTACCAAATAAACAATTTCAAAGGCTATGGTTATCCCTAATCTTCCCAGGGTAGCCACTGTGGTCCTCAGCCATGGTATCCCTGCAAACACAAAAAGTTTGGGAGGGAGGAGTTAGGAGTCTGATTCATTAACATTTTACAAAACAACAAAAGGCATTTGCTTATGTTCTGTAGCCATAAGCCTTTGCTAATTTTAAGCACAAATGATAGAGCATTTTTTTCCCCTTTTCTTTTTTTTTTTTTTTGAGTTGGGGTCTCACTCTGTTGCCCAGTCTGGAGTGCAGTGGCATGATTACGACTCACTGCAACCTCAACCTCCTGGGCTCAGGTGATTCTCCTGCCTCAGCCTCCCAAGTAGCTGAACTACAGGCATGTGCCACCATGCCCAGCTAAGTTTTTTTAAAATTTTTTTGTAGAGATGAGATCTTGCTATGTTGCCAAGGCTTATCTTGAACTCCTCGGCTCAAACAACCCTCCCACCTCAGCTTCCCAAAGTGCTGGGATTACAAGTGTGAAATACGGTGCCTGGCCAGAACCTTCCAATATTATAGCTAGATTTCAACAACAACCATCACCACCACCACCACCACCAGGAGGACAGCTAATATTTTAGTGTGCTCAATGCCTTTCTATGCAGAGTTGGATTCTAGAAGTACAATTCAAGAACTGTTTTTTGAGCAACCACTACATTGGAGCTCTGTCCAAGGCAGTGTCTTCCTGGAGAACCTGAAGACTCTGAACTTTTGTCCAGAAGGTAGTCTCCAACTGTGCCCTTGGACTACCACACTACCCCATTGATTACCCAACTCTCCTCTCTCTGTTCATACCCCATAGTCATGACACATGGAATAATAATTCCCTAACATGCCAGGAAAACTCCTCACATGGGCTGGTGATGGTTTCTAGAGAGTAGCAGGCTTTGAGGACCGGGACCTTTAGAAGGGGATATCTATTCTACTTGATAGCACTAAAACACGTGTCATTTATTGTCTTCCTTATCCCTAATCATGCTACTTCCTCCAAGAATCATCCAGAAAGAGCCAAATCCTTAGATGCTGGTTGGTACATCCATTTTAAAGTGAACTGTTTTAGGCCCTCTCTGTTTGTGAGAAGAAGCTCTCCTCTTCCCTAGTGGGAAATACCAAGTATTTACTATTAAATATTTTCTTTCTTTTGTATTTTAAGAACAGAGGTGCTAATAATTTCTTATTTTTATTTATTTTATATTTTATTATTATTATTTTTAATAGAGATGGGTCTCGCCATGTTGCCCAGGTTGGTCTCAAACTCCTGGGCTCAAGCAATCTTCCTATCTCGGTTCCCAAAGTGCTGGGGTTACAGGCATGAGCAACTGTGCCCAGACTCAAATTAACCAGTTTTACTCCAAAAAAATCAGTGCTCTAAACTCTTAAGAGTTGTGCAATTTATGTCATCTTTTCCCAGAGGATTTGGTGTGAGGACATACGCCTGCATGAACAAGACCACATCTGATCTCAAAGCACAGCTAAGGACACCCAGGTTAGCTCAGCTTTCATCTTTGAACATGAGACATTTACCTTATCACTCATACATGCTCACCCAGCACTAAATCATCCTTTCTTCTAAGAGAATTATCAAACCTTCCTGAATATATAGTTTTTCAGTAGAAAAATAGGCATGAATTAGGAGGATGAAATAAGAGAGTCAAGTTCCGAAGACACATGTGTGTTCTCTCTACAGAACAGTCAACAAACCAGAAACAGCAAAAACTCATTAAAGGAAACAACTACCCAGAGGACAAGCAGAGAAAAAAATGGTCCAAGAATCCATACCATTGTTGGGAGGCCTGAGTATACTACATTTGACAGTGAACTGGCCCAGGCCGTCCTGGTGTACTTGATGTTTTTCCCAAATGAGAACACCTGCAGCTGTCACACTGATGGTGACATCAGGGAAGAAGGAGGGTCAGAGCTGTGCTAATGCACTGGGCCACCATCTGTTCTGGCGCGGAATGAGTTGTCAACATGTATTTTACTTAGGCCTTACTTCTTACGGAGGCCAGGACCGGGCAATAGGAAATGCATTCCACCTCGTCTTTCAATGAGCAGGTGATGCTGGGAATGGGAATTGGGATCCATGGCCCAGATTCCTGGGTCTCAGCCTGATGGAGCAAGTTCCTGCTGCTCTGGGGCTGCTAAGGTGAAGGCCACCCACCACTGTGGAGATAATGTCATTATCTAGGTGAGGTGCTGGAGTCCTAAGTTTCTTTTTACTAAATCAAAGTTGCTCTCTAAGTAAGTTCCACTGATTGGTTCAATGACAACCCAAGTTTACAACTGAGGGTAGAACTGTTGGGTGGAAAGAAACAAACAAAAGCCAAGAGACCAGATTAAAACACACACTCACCCTGCACGAAAAACGTATGTGATTAACTCAGACAAATGACTAGTCAATTCAGTAAAATGTTCAGAAAATGCTGCCAAGGGATGTGGTCTCCCTCACAAGCTGACCGAGAGACTCCTCACTTTTTCCCAAGCAGCAGGGTTCAGAATCTAATGATAATAATAATAGGACATTGATTTTGTTGAACTGTGCACAAAAGAGAAGTCCCTAAGGCACTGCACTGCTCACTAACTAAAGAGTGAAAAGAAAACAACCAGTTAGGAAGTGTGAAGGATAATATATGCACACAAAAACTTTAGATCATTTCAGGAATATGCTAAATTCATTTGGGGTGGAGATGGGTATCTTTTGGTAGCAATGACAAAAAGGCAATGTAAAAATGAGTATTGAAACCGAGATAGTCTTCCACAGTTATAAGTGAATTTAGAGAAACAATGCCCCTCTCTGAATGAGGATTTGGTCAAGTTACTAGGGATTATTGGAAATAATACCTCTAATACTGAAGAACGAGTACAGGTTTTAAAATAAGCAAAATTTTGAATTTCCTCTGAATGTACTATCTGCTGAGTTCTTAAATTAATATGTAGTGAAAAGTCCTAATAGAAATGTGTAAATTAAAACACATGAACTTACTTTTCACTTAAAGAGAAATAAAAATAGAAGACAAGTTCATTTTAAAAAGACTTATCTAAACTGCAGGATGGTAGTCATCCTAAATCCACTCCAATTAAAGATGGCAGATAGGTATGGATAAAGAAAGCACTTTATTTTCCAGAATTTAATGAGAGTTCAGAGATGTGAGCTAGAAGCAGTGAGTCCTAGATGAGGATACAGCCAGAAAGACTATTCCTTTTTCCAGAATTTCACTCTTCAGACCATGAAAAGTTGGATTCAGCAGAGGGAAGGCCAGTTAAACTGTTTTCTGGGAGAGAATTTGAGGGATGATTTCTCCCAAGAGCTCATCAGCATTCAGCGCAGGGGCTGGTGACCTGCGGATGCTGTCGGGAAGGACTGAGAGGAAAAGCCTTTCTAATGCTAATTCACCAGTCCCAAGAGTCCAGTCCAAAAGCCTTTTTAACTTGGAAGGACTGCCAGCTCAAGGGAGGATCTTCTGCTAATATTTGGAAATCGCTTTAGGGATTTGAAACTTATTCTTGCCAGTCGGTCATGACCAACATATGACTATAAAAGCAGCCAAATCTGCAGAATATTGACATGAAATGTGCCTAGAATAAAAGCAATTGGTTTTTAGTCTTGCTGAGAGCAATTCTAAAGCTTCAATTGAGAAATCATACCTATAAAATAAAACAAATTAGACCAAGAAGAAAAGCCTATTCTTTGCCTTCTATTTTCTTTCTTTCCTTCTTTCCTTCCTTCCTTCCTCTTGCCCTCCCTCCCTCACTCCTTCCTTCTGTCTTTCTTTTTTTTCCCGAGTTGTAGTCTTACTCTGTCGCAGTGGCATGATCGTGGCTCACCACAGCCTCAGCCTCCTGGGCTCAAGTGATCCTCTCACCCTAGTGTGGGATTACAGGCGTGAGCCACTACACCTGGCCATTTGTCTTCTATTTTTCGGTATATAAAAATGTTCTCTACAAAACAACTTGAGTCCTACTCATGCTGCTTCAACTTTTGTTTGGACACACAGTCTGCATTGTTTTCTGGGGTCATGCTGAATGCCACCACATTAAAATCATCCCAATCAGTCTAAGGGCCAGAGAACATCCTCTAGGGTGAAGTATATGTCATGAAATGATGGGCCACGCTTAAATCCTTAATCTTTCTCTCCACATTCCTAGTTCCATCTGCCATAAGTATTTCATCCCTATTCCTCATGTGATAAGAACAGAAGCCCTCATCTTAGGGAACTGCGTTTTAAAATCAAACCCAGCAGGGTACAGTGGCTCACACCTACAATCTCTGCACTTTGGTAGGCTGAGGCAAGAGAATTGCCTGAACCCAGGAGTTGGAGTTCGAGACCAGCCTGACCAACTTGGCGATCGTCTCTAGAATAAATTAAAAAATTAGCTGGACATGGTGGTGCATGTCTGTAGTTCCAGCTACTTAGAAGGCTGAGGGTGAAGAATCACCTGAGCCCAGCAGGTCGAGGCTGCAGTGACCGTGACCATGCCATTGCACTCCAGCCTGGTGACAGAGTGAGACTCTGACTCAAATAATAATAATAAATTAAACCCAAAGTACCAACGTAAAATAGAACAGTGAAGTCACTCATGTTCTTGACATTTCACCTTTCTACTTAAATTGTGCATTTCCTGAAGGCAGAAATTGTGTTTATCTTGTTCACCTCTTTATCCTCCTCCTAATTTAGAGTTTATTAATGAATAGCTACCAGGAAGACATGTATTAATAGCTAGTTATCGCAACTCTCAGAATATGTTCACTCTGTGTAGCAAATTGAATAGCGCTGCCCAAAAGTCATGTCCACCTAGAGCCTCAGAATGGGACTATATTTGGAAATAAGGTTTTTACCGATGAAATGAGTTAATGAAACAAGGAGATAGAGAGGAGACTGTCCCGTAAATATGGGGAGGCAGAGACTAGAGTGATGACAAGGAATGCCAAGGATGGCTCACAACCACCAGAAGCTCAGAGAGAGAAATGGGCAGATCCTCCCTCGCAGCCTCTGGAAGTAACCAACCCTGGGACCCCTTAATGTCAGACTTCTAGCCTCCAGAACACTGAGAGTGTAAACTTTTGTTGGTTCAAGGCACTCAGCTTGTGGTACTTGATTACAGCAGTACCTAGGAAACTAACACACGTGAGGAAAACAGAAACAATGTAAATAAGCAGACTGTTTCTCATCAACCAGTCCAATATGTCAGAGGACTTGCACATCTTATGTGTGTGTGTTCTCAAAATTGGCATTTCTGTAATTTTATTAAAATAAGGTCTTCCTGATGTTTGGGGAATTCGTAAACCTTAAGCTCATCTGTAAATGGTTGACTGTTCTGACTTCTGCAGTCTTGTCTGTTTCTTTGCTGATCCTCAGTGGATTCTCAAAGAATGAACAACCTTTCTTGTGCAGACACAAAGGACAACCAGGGAAACCAGCTCTTAATCCCCGCTTCACACCCCTTGAACACGGAGATGATTAACATGCTCTGCTTCACACACTCCCTGGGATGTAAGGCCTTCCTCTCTCCACTCTCTGCTGTACTCTTACAGCAGCGATCACATGGGTAATGCTAACTATGTATCTGGGATCACCCACACCCTCTGCACCCCAGCCACAGTCATCAGGCTCTGAAAAACTGAACTCCGCAAGATCTCTGGAATGAAATCCCCCTCTTCTACCCATGCCTGACTGCCACCTCTTAATTCCTGCTCTCAGCATCTCTCTCTCCTTACAGCCATTGTCCGAACTGCTGCAGTTATGCTGAGCTCACGCCTCCTCCTCCCACCAAAATGTCCCAGGACCTGCCTGAGCTCCTGGCATAGCCTGGGTGGGGCCAGTCTTGCTGATGACCAACCATCTCTCAGGGCTCCTTGCCTGGATTGAAGTCAGTGCAAGGAAACTTTAGTCCGAACCCACAAAAGTGTTTCATACAAAGGAGGAACAATTCTCTACAAAGGGGGGACTCCCCAAAAAACCAGAATTATTTTTTGGAGGGTCGGCCCTTGTAGTACAGGTTTCCCCCATTAGATAAGTGTTCTAGGAACCCATTAGCCTCGGTGTACAAGCCAGCGTTGTTGTGAGAGGCTGCATTCGGCTTCAGTGAACTTTGTTGTTGTTGAAATTTTGTCAGTGCATTTGCCCATTTCATGATGGATGATTTATGAGCACACCTGCCTATGCCACACTAAGTGTTCAGCAGTTTGGGGCCCCAAATGGCATGACCTCCATGCCCTACCCTCCCTAATCACCTGATCTCACCCCAAGTGACTTTTTTTTTGGTTCCCAGGATGAAAAAGTCTTCAGAGGGAAACATTTTACCAGTGGAAGAGGTGAAACAAAAAATGGCAAAAGCACTAAAAGACATTAAAATCGACAAGTTCAAAAACTCTCTGAGCAGTGGGAAAAGGCATCTCTTTAGGTGGATTGCATCAGATGAAGAGTCCTTTGAAGGTGGCTGAAGTTTAAACATATAAGAATAAATACATGTTTTTTAATAAATATATTCTGGGTTTTTTTGGGGGGTCCCCCCTTATTTCCTAAGGACAGGCAGTTCCCTAGACTTGATTATTTTGATTTAAAATTTTTCAAGTTCTTTGTCTGCCAAACACATTTGGAGGATGATTACCTTCTGGTAAGAATGCAGTGACAAGGCATGCCACCCCAGCCACTATATTGCTTGCTGCAAAGGGGAGACGTCGTCCAACACGCTCGATGGTTAGTAAGATCAAGAGAGCTCCTGGCAGTTCCACAACTCCTGAGATGAAAAAGTCTATATAAAGGTTGCCTCCTATAATTCCCAGGCGCATGACAAGTCCTTGATATACCACAGCACTCGTAAACCTGTAGCAACATTGAAAGGCACCAGAGAAGAACAAGTAAGAAACAACTTCAACCTGATTTGAGGGAAAGGGCGCATTATAAATTTGGTACAAACTTTTAAATCCATCACGAGTCAAACTTACCAAGCAAACATAAGTATAAGTGTGCACTTCCTCATTTGGGGAGTTCTCACCAGATCTAAAAAGGATGGATTACTAACTTCCTCATCTGTAACAGTGATCTATATGAGAAAAGCAAATTTCAGTAGCAATATACAGCAAAAAACACCTGCATAGTATAGATTTGTCATTAACCAGATTCAAAGCCACAAAATCAAATAATCTTACTGAACTGACTAGGGTCTTTGGTGATTATATCTTAAAACATGAGAGTGAAAGGGCTTGTTCTCTGGTATTCTGAACAGCTCAATTTCACAAAAATAGGGCTGTTGCCTTGAGAATCATTCTTAGGATCATTGCAGTACTTTACATTAAGTTGCTCTGTGTGTCCCAGAGTAAAACACACGTTTATTAAATGGGGGGAAAATGAGAGCATGAGTAAAGTGGGTGGGAACCAACCAAGTGTTCCTTTCTGTATGAAATCCTCAAATCTTACTTTGACAAGCAGAGTAATGTCAGTCTAAGAGCTAATGCCGAAGGCATTATTTTGCCTGTGTCTTCTTACTAGAATCTAATATCTTTTTGATGCAGGAAAATTCAGCTCATCTCTACTTGACCATCCAATAAAGTTGATCTTTTCTTCAATTTTGATTTAAACATGTGTCCCTGACTTGCAGAATCTCACACTTCTGCTTGAAGGGCCCCTTATCTCCTCAGTCTGGACTTCGTCTCTTCTGGGTATCCTTCCTAACCTTAGAGAGAACTAACAGCTCCCTGATCTGCGTCTCCCCTCCTCAGACCTCTACCCTCACACCTGTACAGCTGCATTCCCTGTGGGTCTGGGGTTCTTGGGAGGCAGACGTCATGTTTTTGCATCCAGCAAAATGCCTGGTGTTCAGCAAACATTGCAATAACCGAATGCTAAAGTGAGAAGTCAAGTGCTTTGGCCATGTCTGTTCCTCAAAGTGATACCCTCAGTTTTTGTCCCCCTATTAAATGAGAACCCTGCCTCTTCAGGATGGAACCCTCTCTTCTGCTTGCTCAGCTCCAGATCTGGCCCAGATTGGATGGAAATCTAGGTAAATTCTCCCCAAGCCTTTGAACCAAGGTATCTCTACCAGTAGTCACAGGGATTTAACTTAGAGCAAATGCATACTGACAGCATCTCATCAATCACATATTCTAGACAGCAAATTCAATGGGTCATTCAAAGCTTGATATCTTGGACCTCTGTCTGCTCCAGGGAAAGTCACATACACAAAAGTAGACTGCAAAATGAATGTCTTCAGATCACATCTCCCAAACACACCCCTCCCCACCCCACATGCACAAGGGCTTCTCAATCTTGTATTTCTTCTATACCAAGACATATTTTTTTTTTCACATCTAACATCTCTCAAATTGGGATACATCTTAAACTGAACTGGTAAGAAAGCAACGCACCACAGTTTATACAGCTTTGTTTATTTTACTCAGCAGTACATAAAATGATAATGTGTGTGTCTTAAAATCAGTAATGTCTTAGAGTCAACGAAACATAGTTTCCATGACAATGCTCATGGAAGACACTAATTTCACCACCCAATCTTCCCTTCTCTTTTGATAACAGAATCCATGGAATTTTAGTGAGGCACACCAATGTCCAGTGAGGGACACTTTGTCTAGCTTCTCCTTCAACTACAGGTACCCTGTGACGAAGACCTCAGCGAAGCAGTTGCTGCAGATGTCAAGTAAGTGCTAGGTTCCATCCTTTAAAAAGGAATTCCATACAACCTATTTCGGGTGATGGGGATACAAGATAAATGGAACCCGGGCCCTAGACGCCGCAAGGAACAAAGCTGCCTCACAGACCTGGGCTGCTCACCTCTGGGTGGGCATGTTAGAGAGAAAAACTCTCTTCTCCTTTTTAAATATATTTTGGGGGTCTCTGTCTTTACTGCAAGTTGAGCTAGACCCTAACTAATACAATGTCGACTAAGTTGTTCCTTGAACTGCTCTTCTAAATTTTATGACCCCAGTGAGGAATTTTTCCTTATCTACCTTAATGGTTGCTGCTTCAAAGATAAGACAGAGATATCAGAGGTGAAAGATAAAAACTTGGTATATTACCACAATATATTATTACATGATTTGCTACCAAAATGCTTTCTACAATTAGTTTATATATATTACCACATTAAAATGACTGATCTCTGGGTGTATGTAATATTATATTTTGGGCTAAGTACTTTACATAGATTATTTTATTTAATTCTCATACAATCTCTATAAAGCTAGTATTTTTATTAATCATTTATAAACAATTAGAAACAAGACTTAAGGCACCAGGGATTAAAGAACAGGAAGGTAGCCAAGTGGTGGCTCACACCCCTAATCCTAGCACTTTGCGAGGCTGAGACAGGCGGATTGCTTGATCCTAGGAGTTCAAGATCAGTCTAGGCAACATAGGGAGACCTTGTCACCACAAAAAATCAAAAAATTAGCCAGGCATGGTGGCATGTGCCCGTAGTCCCAGCTACTTGAGAGGCTGAGGTGGGAGGATTACCTGAGTCTAGGAGCTCGAGGCTGTGGTGAGCTGTGATCATGCCACTGCACTCCAGCATGGGTGACTCCAGATTAAAATAATAATAATAATAAGTATACTTGTAGCAGTTCAGTAATAGTATTCATGAGGTAGTGGGATTATGATAGTTTTTATTTTCTTCTTTTCAGCCACAAATATTCTCTTAATTATTTTTGTGTGCCAGGTACAGTTACAAACATAACAAAAAATAGCTCACTTTTAAAGTCAAGGATTTAAGTTAGACATAGTGTACCTGATTGTATTATTTCCACTTTCTCTATCCTAACAAAACCCCCACTTGTCAGCCCATTCCACCCTCACCCACAAATTCATCAATTCATGTTCTCGGGGCAGCTAATTCTGCTTCCAGTTGTAGCGGGATGCCTGATCTAAGGGTAATTTTACCCTCTGTGCCAGTAACTGGGCATGTGACTCAATTTGATCCAATGAGAAATGGGCAGATGATCCAATTTGAGCCAATTGAAAAATGGGCAGGAAATGGGGAAGTCCTTCATGGCTCTTAAGTCAGAGGTTTCTGAGGGAATCTTTTTCCTCTCCCCTCAGGGAATAAGTGAGAAAATGGTGGGCACAGTTCTATCTTAGTGGCCATGAGAGAAAAAACCTTAAGACGAAGCTTCCCTGTCAGCAGAGTAGAGAGAGGGAAGAAAATCATAGTGTCATAAGATCGTTGAGACCCCCGTTTAGCCAGCCCTGAATGCTGCTGTAACTAGAATTCCAGACGCTTGAGCCAGTGAATGCCCCTATTGTCTGAGCCCATTTAACTTGGTTTTCTGTCACTTGTTGCCAAAAACAGAATTATCTGAAGAATCCAGATATTAATGCTTTTGCTTTAATAACTGAATATTTTAGGCAAAATATTTTGCAGTGAAGTTAAAAGAATGGCTTCAATATTCCAATTCACTCTGTAAAAATACTTGGTATCAGTATTAATTGCAAACTTCTAAGAGTTAGAACCAAGCGGTCATTTGATCTCTGCTTTGCCAGAGCACAAGTTTAATGCCTCATATATATGTTCTACCAAAAAAAAATACTAGGTGCTGATAACATATGAAAGGAATCAAGACCGTAAAACCAATCTTCCCTGTCCAGTGAGTGAAAGGATTAATAGTACTTTCAAGCAAGTACGTATTTTGTTGCATTTAAGGACAAATCCAGCTGGTCTTTGATTTACTAACATCTTCTGCACAGTGACGCAGATATTCTGAAAGACGACCCACTTTCCAGGCGTCCAAAGACCTTGAGAGACTAAAAGCCGTATCTTGGATGGACTTCATCCAGGAAACTCTTGGCAACTCCCAGGCTGTGGCGGCTGCAGATATTCTTCTTTTCAATAACTTCTAGCTCCGTAGTTGAGCTGATTTTCTGTTACCAAAGGGATACCACATTTTGCTTTATTTGAGTCAGATAAAAAAGAGCCAAAATGCTATTCCACATTTTGCAAAATCTGCTTGATTAATTTACTTGCAGCTCATTATATTTACATAGAACTTGCATACAATAAAGTTCAGCAATTTTAAGTGCACATTTTTCATGTGTTTTAACAAATGCATAGAGTCCCATGACATGGTACGGAATCTCTCCATGACCCTGAAAAGTATTCTTGTGTTTCCGTGAAGTCAGCCCCCGCCCCACACTTACCCTGAGCCCTGGCAACCCCAGATCTGCTTTTTTCTAGACTTTCATGGCCATAGAATCAGACAGTACACAACTGTCTTTTGTGTCTTGTTTGTCATTCCATTCTGTCATACTTTGAAGCCATCTAAGTGGGAAATGCTGGTTTTGATTTGGAGCAAAGGGAGGAATGGGAAAGCTCTGGGTAACATGTGTCTGGAGGCTCGTTGCCGAACGATGCTGCCCTACTCATAGGGAAAGGTATCGGGCAAGGTTAAACTGCACTTGTTGCTTTCCTTGTGTTTATTTTATGAGCTGAACTGCTATTTGCTCTGTCCATCTCTTTAAATGTCTTCTAATTTTACCAAGACTTTGTTTTCCATTGACAATGATGTACTCTATGATAAAAGAAGATTTTCTTCTTCCTTTGTTGATTAATTCAGCTCTCTTTACCATTCTTCCTGGTGGCTTTCTGAAACATTACTTCAAGTTGACATTTTAATTTAAATTGCCAAGGAAGAGAAAGACATTATAAATAACCATCTGTTTAAAATATGGTGTTCAGAGCTCCCCACACGGAGGACTGTTTCAGGTCAAAAAAAGACAGTCAGCCAGAGTCAGTCTGGAGACATGGTATTCTACTCAGAATATTTTTTTACTGGCAGGTTATTTTAAGTTTTCTCATCAGTAGCATGAGGATAGTAATACTCACTTTGCTAGAGTATGTTGAAGATTCAGCTAGATAACCCATATATGTATACATAGGAGAGGGATCCCCAAAAAACAGAATTATCCAGTTTGGTAACACAGGCTTCCCCCACTAGGTAAGGGTTCTAGGAACTCACTGGCATCAGTGTAAGAGCTAGTGTTGCTGTGAGAGGCTGTGTTCGGCTTCAGTAATTTTTTTTTTTTTTTTTTTTTTTTTGAGATTCTTTCAACACGTTTGCCCGTTTCATGATGGGTGATTTAGGAGTGCACCTGCACACACTGCACTGAGTGTTCAGTAGTTTTTTTTATCCCAAACGGCATGCATGACCCTCATGCCCCACCCTCCCTATTCACCCGATTTCGCCCCAAGTGACTTGTTTTGTTTTCTCCGGTGAAAAAAATTCTCAAAGGGAAATGTTTTGCCAATGTGGAAGATGTGAAACCCAAACGGCAGAAGCACACTAAAAGACTGCAAAATTGGCAAGTTCAAAAACTGTTTTGAGCAGTGAGAAAAGTATCTCGATAGGTATATTACATCAAATGGAGAGTACTTTGAAGGTGACTGAAGTTTAAACATGTGAGAATAAATATACAATTTTTAATAAATAAATTCTGGGCTTTGGGAATTTCCCCTCATACTCACCTGGCACACAATAAATGCTCAATAACAAAGACTGTCAATATTAATGTTATTTTTTATAACACTCAGGAGATACTTTATTTCCAGGTGGTAATTCACTCAGTACTTTTCCAGTTAGTAAACTATAACTAACGCTACAATGCATGAAGAGAGATGCTTTGAAAGGTGCTGTGATATGAATTCCTTTGTAAAGAGAACTGTCATTGTGTCTTTTTTTTTTTTTTTTTAAGGCATAGATTTCTTTTTATGTTGGCTTTTCTCAATATACCATTTGTCTTGAATGTCAGTCTGGCACTGTTGACCTCCCAGGCTTAAGGCAGGGTCATTTTTCATGAATGTGCATACAAGCAAATAACACCTGCAGAACCTTGCTACTTGAAGTGTGGCTCACAGGGCGGTGGTATCAGCATTTCCTGGGAGCTTGTTAGGTAAGCCCTGCCTGGAACCTGGAGTCAGAGTCTGCATTTTAACTGTATTCCCAGAGACTAACATGAGAAACACCAAGAGCCAATGAGCAAGTCCCACATCATCTACTCACTCCGAGGATTTAGTTCTTCCTGGAGTCCTGGGTTAAGAAGAAATGTGAGTCCTCCCAGCTTATCTGCAGGGTCTACCATGAGCAGGGGAAAGGGAACAGTGCTCTTTAGCTCTATTTCTTGCCTTGCAATTTCATCTGGTTGTTCTCAATAGGGGACTTCTATCAGTTGCCATAGGAGAGATGACACTAATGAGAAGGGAACGTACCTGCTCTTAAGTCTAACACTGTGATTTATGCAATGAATGTGTCATCGCTGGGTCCCTACAGGCTCTGTTTTCTAGAAACTCTTAATCTTTAAGAAATCTGTATGAATAGAATATTATTTGAAGATTTGGGACTCACTGACTTTGGGGAGCTAGGAAACAACCTCAAAGTTTAAGTACACATTGGTCTTATAGACAAGCATCAGGAACAGAAGGGCCTGGCAGGACTGGGAAAAGCTCCCCTTTGACTGCCGAGGTAACCCATGTCCTTCCATCTCGCTGCTTGGTGGACAGCCTCATTAGTCAGATGAAGACCAATCCCGGAAGGACCAGAAGGAAGTACCTCACATTACAGAGCTTTTAGTTAGCTTCTGGGTAGAAATAGCACTACCTGGACTCCATCAAAGAGAAGTTGCTAGACTACCTGGGGTGCTTTGGAAACTTTTGAAAAACCCCTTATCCTTTAAAACAGGGGTGGATATAATGTTGACCCCCTGCAAGAGCTCATACAATAAAGAAATAACTGTATTTAAATTATTGTGAATGTTTGATACTTATTGAAGTAGTTAAAAATAAATCCCAGCCCCCTAGACCAGCACGGGCCAAGCAAAATATAATGTGAGCCACATACATAAGTTTACATTTTCTAGTGGCCACTTTGAAAAAGGTAAAAAGAAACAGGCAAAATTAATTTCAATACTATGTTTCATTGAATCTGATCTATCCAAAATATCATTTCACCATATAATAATATGAAATTATTCACGAGAAAATTTATATTCTTTGCCTCATATTCAGTCTTTGGAATCCCTTGTGTAGCCGACTCTGACAGCACATCTCAATTCAGAGCAGCCGCATTTCAAGTTGTGCGTGTGGCTGGGGCTACTGCCCAGCTCAGAGCCAGTCCTAGCACCCTAGGGCCCAGGTGGCTCTTTTGTTGCAATAACCCACGGAGAAGATATTTTCATGAGCTTGAGTTGGCCTGAAAGAGTCCCCCTCCCCACTCCCAGATGACTGGGCTCGCGGCCCAGAGCAGCAAAAGGGCCTCTATCTATGGATCCCATGAGGGACCCAGAGGGCAGCCTCAATACTAGCAAAGGTTAACAGTTTGCAGCTGTGGGTCATGTGTTGGGACATATTTTCATTTATTAAAAACAAAGCTGAGAGGGCTTTTATTTATTTTTATTTTTTTAGGGGGAGGTGGTTAAAGTAAGAGGAGAGAGAGAAAGAAAGAAGAGAATGCACTCTCAGTTCTAAAATTCTAACCTTGCAGACTCAGAATTTGGGGGAATAAACATCCAAACTTGATGTTATTGAATCCAACATGTCCTTGACCTCTTCAGTAGCTCCTACAGCTGCCAATAATCATCACAAAAACAGAAAAGTTCCAAAATCACATTTAAAAAAATGCCCAGTTCTTGAAACTACAGCAGCATGTATGGAAACATACAACTGTTAGCCCATTGAATAGGCAAATTGAGTATCTAGGAAACACTAGTTAGCCAAGGATATATTTTTTTGAAGAGGGAGGAAAAACTACTGTGAATGAATTAAAGCAAATTCTCTGCTTTAATCTCACAGAAATCCAAGCCATACACCCTAGCAATACAGGCCTAGCAAAATTCTTATCATCACTTCTTAGTTCTAAATGCTTCAGGATTATTTTAATAGAAGCATGATCTTTAACATCATAATCATAATGTGTACACTCACCAGACCTCACTAGTGGAGGGCTTGGGGCATCTGTTCCAGGCGTTCAGGCATGTTTCATGCAGGATTTCAGGATAACTGCAACCTTGCCCAAGTAGACTCCCAGCAGGTGTGTCTTGCCCAGACCTGGGTATGCAAGGTCTATTCTGGGTTGGCAGCACTTACTGCACATGTCATGGACAGCCAGGGTGACACCAGCCTCAGTCACACAGTGGTTTTCAGAAAGCCAGCAGTTTGGGGCCTGCTGCCTCCTATGTTCCTCCAACCTTTTTCTCAGGGACTGACTCCTCCTCTTTTCCTTCATAGGGCCTTCTCCAGTCCCTTAGCAAGCCGGCAGTGGGGTTCCTGCTCTATCCCTGGCCTTCCCCATCAGCTTGGTTCACAACCAACCCTGCATGTTCAGTCAGGGTGTTTTGTCTCATCATAACTCTGGTCTGGCCCGTGCCTGCTGTGCCCATTGAGATTCTGGATGCCCTTTGATTTCTTCTGTTTTCCATGTACTCCAGCAAAGACACGATGACTCTCATTAGCAAATGAGACATGCATCTTAAAGCATTCAGGAGGGTGACCCAGATTAGAAAACTGGAACCTACCAAATGTAGATATGGATAAAGGAACACACAGATCCCACCAGTAGGGTGGACACAGAGAGCAATTTGGCATTACTCAGGGTGCTAAGCTTGCATGTAGATTGGGACCCAGTAGCTCTGTCTAGGCCCCGAGCTCCACGGAGACCCTCACTCAGATCCAAAGGGGATGTATAAAAACACTGATCACAATTGTTGAAGGCCACCCAGGCGCCCATCACCGATAGAGACAGAAGACACAGCAAATGTGTACTGATGAACATCCCGTAGCCATTGGAAGCAATACACTCACACATGAACAGGTTGGGTAGATGCTTGAAACCTGGTTGAGTGAAAAAGTAGGAAATACACCAAGATCTGGAGTGGCACGATGCCATTTATATCACCTAAACACAGACAGCACGCTCAACTTCATAGGGACACGTGAATATCAAAGGACATCAATCAGACACGGTAGGGGAGGGACCTACTGAGAGGAGAGAGGGGACAGAGGAGGAAGGGTAGAAGAAAATCAAGCAAAATATAAGAGGGGCCTTGCATAGTCCAGTGATGCCACAAACACATGAGTAACTCAATCCTGCAGAGAGAAACAAGGACCCAGACAACCTCATGTAGCTTACAGGTCACCTTAGAATTCCCTCTGCTTTCAGTGCTTCTAGATTTGCCAAATATCCAGATTTTGCCTTCCTTATGTAGCTCAGAATGCCTTTGGTTTCATTTGGAATGCTGAGGAATTTTCCAGAGAAACTCAGGTGTAAAGAGTTTAAAGATCAGTCTACATGCTCCTCAGTCAATATTGCAGTCCTTCGATAAGTTCTGGAACTTTCGGCTTGCTTCCTTTTCTTGTTCTTGATTTGCAGAATACTTTCTGCATGTGGTCACTGATTGGTCATTGCTTTGTCCTTTTTTTGCTTAAGGCAGAACATTTAGAGAGGGATAAGATGCTTTCATGTGCCAGCCAAGAGCAGGTGGTACACACCATCCCTGGAATTCCAATCCTGAATGATGCTGACAGTGAAGCGTGTTGGTCTCTGGCTGGGACATGTTGTCACATGGGTCATGTGAGTCACCTAGGTCACATGGGTCACACTGGTCAAGTAGTTGGTCTCTTCATGCTATATTGTGTTCACTACTTTAACTTTGCGATGCAACTTGATTTATTGTATTCAAAAAAAATCTATAGACTGGTTTTCACAATTAATGACTATATTTGCCTAGATTTCAATTTGAGTGTCTGTTTATAAATCAAATAATCATGGCTTCCAAACACTGCACAGGAGACTCAATCTGGTCTTTAACTTCAAAGGAGAGGAAAAATATACATTAGTTCTATTGAACATATGTATATGATGAAAGTATGTATGGTTGACAAGTTAAAGATCTATTATTAGTAGGGGGAAGCCAAAAACAGCTCAAAAAGAGAAAAAAAGGAAAAAGAAAGAAAAGCAATCAGAGAGAATTAGAGAAAACTCTAATGCCTCTGGGGAGACATTTTTGAAAGTGAGCATTTCACAGAGGTCACTTAAAAAGTATATGCCTTGAATACAGTGCCTAGTAACTATTTGCTGAATAAATGGATGAACAAAGGAAGACAGATTACTGCTACATTGTGTGTATCAATATACTTTCATTTCTGGGACAACCTCATGTCAATTACGCTAAAATGGGTTTTCTAACCATGCAGTGACCATACATATTTGGTGACTCAGCTTTTAATGTTTAAAAATATTTTCACTGCCATAATGAATAATCAGCTTGTTGAACTTTAAAGACTGACTGGCTATTTCTAGACAACAAAGTGTACCAAGTTGTCTATAGAATTGTGGAAATAAAAGGGCCAGTGGCAACCCTACAGGAATTTAGTCTTATAAGTCACTTAATGGACATCAAAAATCTGTCTCTTGTTAATTTTAGAGCAGCCTATATAAGTCCAGTATATAAGCTGTTAGGACGGCTGAGGGAATACTTAGTGGTTTTTAGTAAAGTAGTCTAGGTCAGGCCCCAAAGAGAAGTGCTTTCATTTTGAGTTTGTTTTTATAGTTGGAGTCTCACTCTGTCACCTAGGCTAGAGTGCTGGGGCATGACCTGCTGGCTTCAGACTTCCAAATAACTTGGACTACAGGCGTGCACCACCATGCCCAACTAATTTTTTGATTTATTGTAGTGACGAGGTCTTGCCGTGTTTCTCAGGCTGATCTCAAACTCCTGGGCTCAGGCCATCCTCTCGAGGCAAATCCGACTCCCAAAGTGCTGGGATTACAGGCATGAGCTGCTGCGCCCAGCCAAGACGTGTTTAAGTCTGGCTGAACACACTTCCTAATCAAAACATGCCGGGAAGTATCCAGTCTCTATTTCACTTTGTGCCATAAAAATCATTGTGCTGAATATTCATTCAACAAGCCTTCCTCTTCTTCCTCAAGATCTAAACTATTTGCAGAGTGTTGGTTCTGAACCATAAGCAGGAAACGGAGATTCACCTTTGAGAGCTAGTGAGGTGATCGGGAACCATGTTACACAAATCTTCTGACTCAACACGGAGAGCTTTTCTATAAGGTCAGTGGAAGACTGGAATATAATTAACTCAAGTGTGTTTTGTCAAATGAAAAAATAAAGGGCTCTTCAAAATGGTTGTCAAGAATTCTATGTTGTTCAAGACTCTGTGGGGTACCTCAACTCTTCCTAAGATCAGGATATAACTTTGTTCAACAGAGGAGATACCTTATTGGTACTTAAAGATCAGTGACTCTAATTCTTTATCCTTTAAAAAAATTTTTTTTGAGTTGGGGTCTCACTTTGTCACTGAGGCTGAAGTACAGAGGCATGATCATGACTCACTGCAGCCTCAGCCTCCTGGGCTCTGCCTCAGTCTCCTGATTGGTTGGAACTAGAAGCATGCACCACCATGCACGCCTGGCTAATATATATATATATATACATTTTTTTTTGGTAGAGACGAGGTCTCACTATGTTGCCTAGGCTGGTCTCAAATTCCTGGACTTAAGCAATCCTCTTTCCTAGGCCTCCCAAAGAGCTGGGATTTTACAGGCATGAGCCACTGTGCCTGGTTTCTTATCCTTTTTGAGTATGAGAATGTTTGGTCGGTGTCAAAAAATTTAAAGATTGCCCACATGATAAGAATTGTGCTTTTCATTTCTGTTTATTGAGACTTCACAACAACACAAACTTGCTATGATTTAATATCACCATTCAATTAATTAGTGATTATTAATCACAACAGCATTTACTTTATCTGAAAGAAAGCACATTTCTATTCAAGATGTGTTAATTCATTCTACAGATAAGACTTGGTTGCAAATGGTTTGTGGACCTTTGCTATAACACTGTAGTCCCTCAGGATCTGTGACCCATGGGGACAGATTCCTCTAGCAACTCTGGGGCTGAGGTTACAGCAATTGGGAGACAGGAGTGTTAACAAGAATGCTGTAATCTGCTCACTCAGAGTTCCCTCTCTGATACCCTTCATGCCCATCACTAGGGAAGATGACAATGTTTTGCTACTATAGGAAATATTCCTCTAGCAGAAAAAATGTCCTTGGTTCTGGTCATTTTCCCAAACATTCCCTAAGTTTTTTTCCAGGAGAGGATAGGGAGAGTTCTCCTCCCGTTAACGCCTCCTTCATTCAGGTGCCTTACAAAGACTTCCTCTCACTCCATTTCCCTTTCTGTGTATTGAATTATATTCCCTTTCCTCAAGTAGTGCCCAATTCAGAGAAAAAAGAAAACAGAGAAGGTCCATATTATTTTTTCCAGACCAAGTAATACAGCCATCTCTGTGCTGCGTGGGTCTAGTGCTATTTGCATGAGTGGGTGGAGTCCCACCGTCTGTACCCTCACACCCACACAAGAAAGTGTTGCTATGCCAACACAACCCAGATGTTTTTCATTCTCACCTCTTTTATATAGATCTTAATTTTAATTCTTTCTGGGGAAGGAGGATTTATCCCATGAAAATCCAGTCCCTGATACATTTCTTATCATCTTCCTGGAGGAGTGCTCAAGAAATTGATCTCAGTGTATTTTTTTCTTTACTGTTTAGTACAATCTCCTCCTGTTTCATCTACAGCAAAGGGGCACATCTGTGTACACCAATGTTTAATCTAGCCCTGGGGATTTTAAATGGATTTCACCTGCTTGCCTGGCCACTTCTCTTTTTCTTAGGATTATTTCATGAAGAAAGTCAATTTTCCCGGTGGGTCAAAGACCTAGCAAGCAGCACTGCCATGGCAACGCAGCTGTGGGTTAAGAACAATGCCGGGGACACCTGCCAGGGCCGCTGGTCGCACGGAATTCTGGAAGCTGCACTCATTATTGCCTCTACTAAGCAGTGCATTCACAGGGAGGAGTATTTTCTCATTTATGCGCAGTCGGGAAGCACAGTAATTTGGATTGCAGAAGCTGGTTTTGCAGAAAACACAAGAACGAGCCAAATGGCAAAGGAGCAAAGCACTTGGGATAGCTGACCATTTCTGTCTGTTACACTGACATTGCGGGAAGATTCCAGGGAAGGCATCAGAGGGTCACTCTCTGGCAAACGGAGACTGCAAAAGGACTTGCAAACCCACTGCTGTCTTCTCTTAGAGAAGAGACCCAAAATTAAAGGAATCGAATTGGTGCTTTCACAATTCCCACAAAAGAGGACAACCAATATTAATAGGATACAATAAGCTGGTGTGGCTACTTTACTTTGCTTTGGTGTAGGACTTGGGCTAGGCCAGAAAAAAGCAAATGCTTCTCTTGTTCCTAAGGGGCAAGGGGAAGCCCAGCCCTTGGGAAGGGAAATGGGGGAGCCCACTGAACCCAGGCTATACAACTAACAAATGGCTAAATGAGCGGCTCCCAAGGTCACTACACAGAGCTCAGAAGGCTCCTTCTAGGTCATAACCCACATATACCAGCCTGTGAGGGTTGCTGGAATGTTGATTGCAGGGAGAGCGGAGTAACTGAGAATAAAGAAGGTTTCAACTCTGTGCCTAACCAGGTAACAGGACTCGTTCCTTCAAGTGGAGAGGTCAGTTGGAAAGGAGGGGACACACTTGGGTCCTCTGTGGGCTGGCACTGCTGTCCATGGGCTGGGGACTCATTTGGAGAATGAGCTCTCAGCAGCATCAGTCTCTATAAAGAGCAGGTGCCAGTCATCAAGAGGTTGCCAGCATCTCACGTTAACAGTAGACGCACGAGGAAGTAATGGTAGATAACAGTAGAAGACACCATGACAGCATTCTACTTTTTGAGGGAGGAGCAGGGAGAAATTAGGTTGGGGCTCAGGGACCCAATCCAGCAGGCTAGGATTCAGTCAGATGAAGAATTAGAGCAGAAACTAAGGAAGATGGGTTGAGGGAGAAAGGAAGCTTGGTAGGCACCTGGGGTCACAGCAGCTTGCCTCAAACAAATGGGTCCCCATCCTCCAGTCAGGCCTAGAATCCCACTGTTTTCTCTGCAACAGGGCCGGTAAAAGGCTTGGGCAGCCTGCAGACGTAAATCTTTGGTATCTCCCTCTGAGCATAACTGAAAGGCGAGGACTGATCCACTCATGGGGTGACCAACCCCACCCAGTTTGCCTGAGACTTTTTTGGTGTCAGCTCTGAAACGCCCAAGTTCCAAGAATCCTCCCAGTCCTGAGCAAATGGGAACAGCTGGCCACCCGACTAGATGCCATCTGAGTCCATTTATTGCCCTGGGTTCTGTGAATCCACTCACTCTTCAGTAATTTGTCATCAGATACCAGAACTGGCTGACAGGATTGAACACAGGAAGTCTCTATCACAATCCCACTCAGTGCTTTCCTTTCACTGTGCCGTCGAGTATTTTTCAAGCTTTAACTTGTATAGCAAAAAATAGTTAAGATTTTGACCAAGGCCTGGCCAGTTATTTCTTTCCCCAGAGGAAATCTGGAAGGTAAGACTGGATGAGTGGGAGAGAAGGTCCGCTCTCCACTATTCCTTGCACAAAGCTCTGTTCTTCCGCAGGGCGGCCCAGAAGCCCACCTGGCCCACTCCAAGGCTGCAGTCTCATTGTTTGCGGTATATGTAGTTTGGATTTCTAATTCAATTAAAGCTATAGGATGCTCTGAAACACCCTCCTTCAATATTGGTACAGGTTGAATGAGAGCCTACTGACATGGAAGTTGTTAGGTTGAATTTCCTTTAGTGGAGGAACTTATTCTTAGTCACCAGACTTGAGAAGGGAGCTCGGGTCTCTCAACATATCATGGATGTCACAGTTTATCTGCACTGTTTTTATGGCTACTTCATTGTAGCAAGAACAATTTTCCCATTTTTTGCCATAGAGTCTTATTTTCAAAAAGCTAAAGGAATGGAAATTAAAGAAATCTATTAAAATACAGTACATTTCTAGAGCTCAGGCTATTTCCAAAAGTATGAAGTATTCGTAAACTAATCATTGGCTACAAAGGTCCATTTTGGATTGAGTGTATCAAGGGTTCTGATATTTTTTCAATGCATTCCAGCATGTTCTAAATTAGAGCAAATGTGATAGTATGCATACTACAGTTATTACTTTTATGAGTAATTTTAAAGGTGAGGGCTTTGCTAGTAGAATTAGCACCATTCTCTCTGTGAAGTGAAAGAAGGAAGATTTAGGGAAAGCATTAGATGGGTCACTGTGACTTTCTTTCCAATAACCTTTACTATTGTCGAGACTCACATCTTTCTCATTCATAGATGACACTGGCCTGGAGGTCCCCAGGCAATCCAGTCATGGGGCCTAAACTATGTTCTCTGGTCTTTTGAAATGAATTCCATGAAGAGAGATTTCAAATCCCAAGTCTGACACAACATCGAAACACAACAGTTAACAAAGATAGCAGTGTAATTGGACTGAAATACCACATGGCCCTGATGGGCTTCATGAAAGTCAGAATCATGGTATGGTTCCTCTTTTGGAAGAACAAAAATTATGTTTACAAAAATCTCCCTTTGAGAGGAAATGTCAGAAACAGATATTCCCAAAGCTGGAAAGTCCCCTTCTGTAGAAACACTGGTGTTTGTGTGACAGTTCATTCAATTATAGAAAACATGGTCGCCATTGTGAGTTAGAAGTCTCTCTGGTAACTAAAATAATCTAAAAATTAGCCTGATACTTTCTAATGAGGTTTTAATCTTTCTTTATTTTGGAAATATGTCAGAGTGGGATCATTTATACTGATGATGAATCCAAAGAAATTCCTCTGGGATCAGAAAGCTCAAATATTCATTCTTGATGTCACCTAAACATACCACCATGGAAACTGCCCCTGAACTTGTTAATTGCTATAACATCTGGTGCTTAATTTTAATAAGTTATAGATTTGTATGAACAATAAACTATATAGGCGAAACCTAAAAATAAGGAAACTACAATAAAAATTTATGGGTTTATTGGGCCAGCAAAGCATAAAATATCACTAACAAATATGGGCATAATCAGTTATGTAGTATCAGGGGCTCTTTGTTAATGAGAATTATAACCTTCTATTTTCCATGAGCATATTCCATAGATGACAGGTGTGGGGAGTGGGGGAAAGAGAGGGATCTTTAGGGTGAAGGCCTTTAGGATTCTGGGGAAAACAAGGAAACCAAAAATGCTGCCCCAGTGACTAACCTGTGTAGTTGTATAATCTGGTCAGTACGGCAGCAATGGCTGCTCATTCAGTTCATCAGTTGGCTATTGGTGAATAATGTTGCATAACAGCCATCAAGCTTAGCAGCATAAAATAAGAGGTATTCATTGGGTTCCCATGTTTGTGGGTGAACTGGGAGTCTGCTGTGTAGGTCTGGGGAAGCTTTGCTGGAGCAGCTCCATTATGAATGTCTCACAGCCTCCTCCAGGGCCAGTGGGTGAGCCTGGGAAAATTCTGGGATGAAGTGCAGAGATAAAGCCCACCCACACCGGCACATTTCAAGCTCTACTGCATCACATGTGGTAACCTCCCATTGGCCAAAGCAAGTCACATGGCCAACTCCAATGTCAAAGGGCAGGATGTACACTTCACTTACCATGAGGCCACAGAAAAGTATATAACCACACCCAACATCAATTGAGCTGAGAAGTATTTTCATTCCACAGAAATGAGGAGAGAGATGTGAATCTTTTCAAAGAATAATCTACCATGATCAGATGCCTTCTGGACAACCAAAAATGAGTTGAACCCCACGCTGGCAATTGAACTAGTAATATCATGATTAACTGCATTGGTTATTTTTAGCAGCAAGAACAGACACCTTCAAATCTCTATAGCATACTTGGACACATTTAACATACTATAGTTTACTGGGAAATAGCAATTTCTTGGCCATGTTCCATATGGTAACTGCAGGTCAGTTGCTGTACCTCTGCTCCTTCCAAGGCCCATGCTAGAGAAACAGCACTGATGGCGATAGGCTGTCAGAAACTCATGATGCCTCTTAAAGCTTCTGCTCTGAATCAACATCCTGCCACTTCTGCTTCTTGGGCCCAGCAAAGTCAGGTGGCTTGACATTGGTTAGGGCGACATAGTGCCCATAGAGAGATACTGCTACAGATACATGGCAATGAGTAGGAATGGGATGTATAATCCACTTACAGAAAGGGAGTGAGCAATTGGAAACATTCACCTGCATGTAGATTACTTATGTACCTAATCCTGACTTGCACCCTTCATCTCTATAATAAAATAAAGTTAACAAAAATTATGATCTATCACAGATAACACTACTTCATGTCCACCAGGAACAGTCCCAGTTCACCACTACTTACCAATAGACTGAGTATACTACCATTAAAAGTGTGGGCACAGCCGGGTTCGGTGGCTCAGCCTGTAATCCCGTGCTTTGGGAGGTTGAGGTGAGTGGATTGCCTGAGCCCGCGGGTTCGAGACCTGCCTGGGCAACTTGGCGAGACCTCATCTCTACAATAAATCAAAAAAATTAGCTGGGCGTGGTAGCACGCGCCTGTAGTTCCAGCTACTTGGAAGGCTGAGGCGGAAGGATCGCCGGAGCCCAGCAGGTCGAGGCTGCAGTAGTCGGGAGCGGCCACTGCACTCCAGTCTGGGCAACAGAGGGAGACTCTAACTCTAATTAATCAATTAATTAATTAATTAATTAATTAAAAAGTGTGGGCACTATGAAATACTTGCCCATTTTTTATATATTTTGATAAGCACACATATTCAGCATCTGAGATAATGGCCATATCCTCAAACAAGCATTGTCACTCAATACATCATTCACCCACACACAATACTATGACATGTCTATCATATGAGAGACAAAAGTTGAACCAAGTGGTGAGTGGCCAGGTTAAGGCAAGAAACAGCACACTACAAGTAACAGGTGAGATGTGATGGCAAAGAGAAGTTTCACATTTACTGGATACCAAAGAGAAGTTTCGCATTTACTGGAACATACAAGAAAGTTGCCTTATGAGCAAGACAGAGGGCTTGGCCAGGGTAGAAAATAGTTCTTTCCAACCAACATGCTTCCCTGGGTCAGTGGATGGCTGTGGGTGGTCCTAACACTGTGAGGCACTGTTTTTCTAGAGTTGTGTCTATGCTGTAATTATTGTAGACTTACCAATAATTTGATTTTTTCAAGTAAGCCTTAAAAATTATAATATGCAAATACTAAAAGGCTGAGAACCACCAAACTAGTTATCTAAGCTAATACTCCTCTGCGTTGAGTAAGTACCTACTCTTTATATACCCACCCACAGATTCTCTTTCATTTCTATCTAATCTTTTAGGAGCTCAAACCATTTGGCTGTTTTGCACTGGTGTTTGAGTTTGGAATTTTTCATTTCAGTGAATAATAGTTACATCTCTGGTATGTTCAGAGCCTGGAATCCTGATCACCTGTATTTCCACTTGCTGGCTCTCTCTCCACCAGAGCTAGAGGCCAGCTGTGAACTTTGGGAAATGGAAACCTAAAGACTAGTGAGACAGGAAGATAGAATTTGTCGACCCATGAACTGAGTCACATCCAAGGGAACTGTAACTGGGATGATTTGTAGCAAAAACAATTCTCAGGATAATCTACCTGGTTAAGTGTGGGAATCAAATCCATGAACTTCCCTTCACTTACTAAAGCCCAGGAGATTGGTGTGATCCTAGTTTGTAGTGAATTTGGACTATCTTCTGTAATATAGAGCATGACCAGATAGTTTTTTGCTATGAGTCCTTAGGTCCCTCTAAATATAACGAGGACCTCTGGTGTCAGCAGTGGAACAGGCTGGAGTTGACAGGTGGCTGAGTCTCCTTTGATGAGAGGAGAGTGTAGAGTTGTCTCATCTCCTAGGACTACTTTGAATCCAACCAGATTCTTCCAAATCCATTCTATCCTTCTCTGAACTCTATGATGGGCACCCCGAGGGCAAGGTGGGAATTGGAGGGGTCTTAAAGGATGAGGTAATTTACATAATGATAACGTCTTCTAGAAGTCAGGATTTACTGAAAAGAGGTTCTGTGAAAAGTAGAAGAAGAGTGCTGGGCATTTCAGACTTGGATCTGAGCATTCTTGAGATTATATCCAGAGAGAGGGATGCAGGCTAACGCCAAAGTGGGAAAAGACTGTATAAACATAGGGTTTAAGGTGATCCTAACATTGACATGGATAACACTTATTTAAGTCACCAAAACATGAGTAATTGATATAAACCATGCTTATAATTGCACAAAAACTATAATGGAATCCTGTTCTGATTCTGGTGTTAGAGTTCAATGCCTCCCCTGCCAGCCAGTGCTTCTGGGTTATTGCGAAGAAGTGTTTTGCACACTATTAGACTTTTTGAGAACATAAGTGTATGTAAGACAGAAAACTATGATGTGGCCTATGACATGACTAAATTCAGCTCTTTTCAAGGTATTTTAAACGGAAACGTGAAATCCTTCTCTTTTTGAAGATAATACTTTGCTTTGCTGCATATGTTATACAATTTAAAAGGTTAGAGACAGGTAGGTTTCATTTGAAGACATTTGTTTCAAAAAATCAAAGCGCTGTTGGAGAAATAGGATGATTCCAAGTGTGAGGCTGGAACTTAAAAGATGAGCCTGGAAAATCTCATTGTGCTAAAGAGCAAGGAAGTGTTCAGAAACTATTAGAGGTGGGGCAGGACTCAGAACCAACACAAATGTGCTTCATCTCCCCAAAGATGGGGCAATTTGAGCATCAATAGGATACTATTCAAAATAACTGCACAAGATTGAAATTTATACAATATGTTTTAGTCCAGGAGTTTATAATGAAGCTTAAAACCCCACACAACTCATTGATCACTTTTGGAAGACATAGGGAACCAATTAATTATTTTGAAAAGAAAGAAATAATTATACATATATCCTGCCTTTCCTATATGAACTATATCTCAGGGTAACCAAGAGTTTGATGGGAGAGATTAATATTTATATAAGTATTCCAGTAATATATGAAGAACTAATGAGAAAATGAGAATATTGTCATTGTGTAACCTCTATTGAGTTCATAGATCCAGGTCATGATTATCATGGCAACTAATGCCCCAAAAGAAGAAACAAACAGATACCAGTTATCTCTTAATGAAAATGTACTAAGCCTCTTATGAACTAGTCATATTGATGATATCAAATATGAACCTAATTAAGCTCTAGATCTAACTACCAATTTATAGGGAATACAAAAGACAGAAGAACAAGTTAAAGGGTTTAGACTGTGGAAAACTGTACTGGAAAAAACAAAACAATTTTTCACCCTCAAAGTTGCAAGGAAAAGAAAAAAGCAGGAACCAATGATTAAAGAAACTCGAAGAAGCAGTTTGACCAATCACAATATACAACGTCAGGAGAATTCTAATGCAACCAAGAAGCTGTGAAACACTGTAAGACAATCAGGGAATTGGAAACACTGGCTTTATATTTGATATCAAAGAATTATGGTGATCTTTCATAGAATAATGGTATTGAGACACTCTTTATATTTATGTTTTATATACCACTGTCCTTTCAGTTTGATCAGTTCTCACAGTTGGATTGTAGGTGTGATTACTTGTATTGAATTTTAAGAGTCAAATGACTATTTCTTGCTATTCATTTAGCAGTATCCTGAAGATAGTACACATATAGTCCCAGGGTTAAGTAGATGTTTATGTGTCTCTATTTTAGAGGAAAATATTATAAGATTGAATGCTATGCTGGCTGGATATAATTCTTACTCAGTGGGGGGGCGGGTGTAGGTGGAATACAGGAAAAATAAGTTGATCAGGAGCTGATCATTGTTGGATCTGAGAAATGTGCATAGAGATTCATTAAACTATTTTGTCGATGTTTGCGTGTGCTTGGATATTTCTATATTAAAGTTAAAATGACTTGGAAGCCATGGATCCCATAGTTCATGATCTTTTACAAGCATGATCATGTGGAACACAGCACTGCTTGCCTGTTGACATGCTCTCTACAGCGCTCAGGATTTAAGGTTGGGTCAATGGGTCTATGAGAGCAGCGCAGAGCTGGACACTCCCGAGATATGTCACACCAGCTGCTTCTGGGAATCAGACTCGACTCTCAGTGACACCATAACACATGGCATGCCTGATTAATACAGCCTTCTATATCACAAGCCAACAGCACACAGCTATTTTTTCCTATATTCCTATAAACATTGATTTAAAACTTAGGTATGCTTTCCTCTGGGCCTGGGTGTACAATATCTTCAAGATACTGCTAAATGAAGAACAAAAGCTATTCACTTGATGATTAAAATGGAATACAATTGACCACACTTTTGCTATAGCTGAGAGTACTAATAGCCAATAGGGTGAGAGTTAGCTGGGAAGCATGAAGCAGGGGCATGTTTTGTTTCTAAAAGGAATACACAGCTCAAATGTGCTCACTCAAAGAATGACAAGCATTGACTCATCACAGTGGTTAAAAAAGGGCATGCTTTATCTTTACCATATATTTTATGATTTGTAAAGTTCAAGGTGTATCATTAACCTGCTTGCACCGGTGACAACAGGCCAGTTAAAATCTTTGAAATCACAGAGGCTAATGCTTGCTACTTAACGTAAAAAAGCGGAAATCCAATTATAACTGACCAAGGTCCAGGGGCAGAGAAGGGAAAAATGCAACCAACAAAACCCAGTTCTAATCAGAATGTTTCTATGGAAACAAACTGAATGCTATGAAGAAACAGTGTTAGAAGCCTAATATTCTTCAAGACTTAAAGCAAGATTCATATCTTCCAAAATTATTCTCCAATATTCCTTTTATAATA
The DNA here is from genome assembly GCF_000164805.1 of Carlito syrichta. Lineage (NCBI taxonomy): Eukaryota > Metazoa > Chordata > Mammalia > Primates > Tarsiidae > Carlito > Carlito syrichta. The sequence goes on from NW_007253909.1 coordinate 174,712, forward strand.
ATACTGCTGTTGCTACAGGCACTGAGTCTTTGCAGCTAAAGCATCATATTTTTCTTCATATGCTGTTCTCTGATTATTTAGGCGTTGCTTCAAATAGAAGCACTATGTTTTCAATTGCATAGCAAACCTTCCAGGGGGCAAAGAGGGAGCTTTTAATCACTTCCCCCTTCCCCATTTCTTAATGAAGTGCATCTTATGATTTTTCCCCCTAATTTTTTAGTTAGGTCAAACTGAAAATGACTCAGATGTTTGATTTTATATA